>NW_027444947.1:0-117500 GCF_048569485.1 Anomaloglossus baeobatrachus
ACATAACATTCAATGGGTGTATCATATGCCATACTATCCCCAGGCTGCTGGTCTGGTGGAAAGAATGAATGGGTTGTTGAAATCCACCTTGAAAAAAGTAAATCAATCAGACAAACAGTATGGACAATGGAGAGACAATCTCAGTGAAGCCCTACAGATAATAAACAATAGACCTATCACAGATTCTATGACTCCTCTCATGAGGATGTTGACACCAAATCTTACTATTCATGAGGCACACGTAGTGAGTACAATCATTTACTGGAAAGTGGAAGAAGAGGCAAAACTCCCAGAAAGAGTGACACCTTATTCAGCAGGTTTAGACCTCAGTACCTTGGAAACTGTCGTGGTACCCCCAGGTAAGGTAAAACCAATTTCAACAGGATTGGGTTGCCAGATGCCAAAGGATCATTATGGTCAAATAGCCACTCGTTCTAGTTTAGCGTTAAAAGGAGCCATAGTGGTGGGAGGGGTAATAGATGCAGATTATCAGGGAGAAATCAAGGTACTGATGTTAAATTTGGGAAATGAACCTTTGATCTTGGTGAAACACCAGAAGGTGGCTCAGATGTTGATAATTCCAATAAACTTGTCTGAGATAAGAGAAGGAACTGCCCCAGTAGAATTAACAATACAGGGTACTAAAGGTTTTGGATCCTCTAATATTACAAATGTAGGAGCAAAAATATGGATTCAAAACCTCCAAGGACCGCCCTCAGAGGCAGAGGTAATAGCGGTCGGAAAAGATCGTACTCTCCTGATAATGAGACCAGGAGTGGAGAAGTGGGAATATGTCCCACAAGAAAAATGTTATTTATGAGAATAATAGTGTATCTTTATTTGCAGATGGTGTTGTAAATAAGCGGAATCCATAGTATCGGTTACTGGGAAGAGCTCGATAGTGAGGAGATGGAGAAATTCCTGTGTTTGATGTTTGCCTCTTTGGTCGTTGGATGGACAAGTCTACATCAGGAGAAACCTGTGGCGAATAAATTTCTGATGCACCATCACATTTTAACGGATGCGCTGAACAGTAGTCAACACACAGATTGCTGGATCTGTACACATTCTCCGGTTACAGCCACCAGTATCCCTTATCTGGCTATCCCGGTATCGATGGAGGAAATCCTAAAGTGGAAAAGTTGTTCTGATCAACTTGCTGATAAAGACACTCGGAATGTTCGACTATGGAATACTACAGTACCCATTCCCGTAGTGGGATGGATCAATCTTCCATGGTGGCAAGGCAATTTGAGTGGAACAATCACCAATTTACAATATCTGGCTTTTAAGGGAGGAATTTGGGTACCAAGAAATAAGACTGGACTGACTAACCTGGGATTCATCCCTATGGAGAATATAAAAATAAGTTTTGGGACAACTGTAGATACATTAGATGCTTTTAAACCCAGCTTAGTGGAAAGAACAATTCATGATATGCTATGGCCTTATGCCAATATGTTCATAAATGGGACTAGTGAAACTTGTAGTAACATATCGGGAAATTTAATGTGTAATGATTACTCTGAATATCGAGCAAATGATCCGACCTGTAATAACCCTAATGTAGGATACTGTAGCCCAATTGGACAACAGCCCGGGTGGTGTTTGTTATCAAATGTTAGTATTTTCGTTGATTTGGTTCATCGTTTAGTTTTGCAACATTCGGCTTTATGGGATTTACCTAGAGGAATGTATTGGGTATGTGGGTATAATGCCTATAAATGGCTCCCAGTAGGAGTCAAGGGAAGCTGTACTTTAGCTCGTTTGACCCCAGCTACCTTTATAGTACCTTATGATCAATTAGATGCTCAGGTTTTGCCAAAACACATGATATTCAAGAGAGCTGCAGATAATAAACCAAGGGAATCAGGGCGACCCCATGTGGTACAAATGGGAACAGCGAATAAGATTTTCAGTACTTTTTTCCTATATCCAATGATAATGCAAATGTGGGATAAATTAGTAGAGTCTACTGATTATCTGGATGATCAAATTTTTGCAGTTTTGGATATAGTAAACACCTCTGTAGCTGTACAGCAGCAGTTGATTATAGTTACTAACCAGCATACTTTGGTACTTGATTACCTAACAGCAGCCCAAGGGGGTATGTGTCAGATAATAGGCCCCGCCTGTTGCCATTACATAGATCCTAAAGGACAGCTACAATTACGAGCAAAGTTAAATGACATACAAAAATTAAGAGATAAATATCAAAAAGATAATGATGTAAATAAAGATAGTTGGTGGGCGAATACCTTTTCCTTCCTAAACCCTGCAAATTGGTTTAAGGGGTTAGGAGGATGGGTAATGGGGCTTTTGCAGGGAGTTTTTCAGATAATATTGCTTTTAGTTTTAATATACATAGTAGTGAAAGTGATTATATTTGTGATTCAAGTTTATCCAAACAAACCAAGAAATCAAAATCTGTGGCAAAGTCAATGTTAGTGTCCTATTAAAAGCGATATTTCTTGGTTATGGTATGGTATATTCCGAGTGATCTTCTTCTAGTGGAATACTGATGATGGAAAATAATCCCTGGGATCAAGGACCGATTGTGATACCAATGTGATATGACTGAAAGAATGTGTGATTAGATAGGAATCAAATCATAATCATAAGATAGGAGTGATCCCAGATATTATTTGATCCATCAATAATTCAGTATCAAAGAAGATGTCCTTTGGAGGGCCAAAATGATGACCAAGGAATATATGTCTTGAAGCAGTTGAAGATAAAGGAAGTAACATTTACAGTTCCACTTACAGGAAACTTGTGGTTAGCTTAAAGACAGTTTTAAGGATGAAATTTACGGCTCATTGCAATATTTCACTAACACTGGTCAAACTGTGGTCAGCCAGTTGTCAACTGACAGGATGTGCTGGAAATGTGCAGGAAGCTGCCGTTACCTACAACATTTTGTGGTCAAGTTACATGAACATGACTCAGCTGTCATATGCTGGTGACCATTTAGACACAACCTACAATATTTTCCTATAAAATATACACGGAACTCGCTTAAGGTAGGGAAATACCTTCCAGGACATTGAAGTGTACGTACTCACTGTTCCTGTGATGCCATGCCATGTTGATTCCTTATCTTAACTCGAGTTCCCTCCGATGTGAAAGGATTGCTACAACATAACGGTAATGTTGATGCATATTTCTGTTATTGTATAAGTTTCTATGACTATAAGATTCTAAATGCCTATGTACCATTGATTATATTCATGTGCTATTAAAATAAATAGTATCTTGCTATAAAGAATATTAGTATTCGTGCCTGATTAGGATATAAGTGAGCACTTCGTAAGTACGGGCTTTCAGCCCCCTTTTTAGTAGAATTTAGCAAGACACACGCCCGGGATGTGAATTCGGATCTGCTTTCCTTCCAGCCACTGCTGGAAAGCTAGTAGGGCCAGATACACTGCCCTGATTTCCAGAACATTGATCTGAAGGGTGGACTCCTGCTGAGTCCACGTACCCTGAGCCCTGTGGTGGAGAAAAACTGCTCCCCACCCTGACAGACTCGCGTCTGTCGTGACTACTGCCCAGGATGGGGGTAGGAAGGATCTTCCCTGTGATAATGAGGTGGGAAGAAGCCACCATTGCAGAGAGTCCTTGGCCGTCTGGGAAAGGGAGACTTCCCTGTCCAGGGATGTTGACTTCCCGTCCCATTGGCGGAGAATGTCCCACTGAAGTGGGCGCAGATGAAACTGCGCAAACGGGACTGCCTCCATTGCTGCCAACATCTTCCCCAGGAAGTGCATGAGGCGCCTTAAGGGGTGCGACTGACCTTGAAGGAGAGACTGCACCCCTGTCTGTAGTGACCGCTGCTTGTCCAGCGGAAGCTTCACTATCGCTGAGAGAGTATGAAACTCCATGCCAAGATACGTTAGTGATTGGGTCGGTGCCAGATTGGACTTTGAAAAGTTGATGATCCACCCGAAAGTCTGGAGAGTCTCCAGCGCAACATTCAGGCTGAGTTGGCATGCCTCTTGAGAGGGTGCTTTTACAAGCAGATCGTCTAAGTAAGGGATCACCGAGTGTCCCTGAGAGTGCAAGATTGCTACCACTGCCGCCATGACCTTGGTGAAAACCCGTGGGGCTGTCGCCAGACCAAATGGCAGAGCTACGAATTGAAGATGGTCGTCTCCTATCACGAAACGTAGAAAGCGTTGGTGCTCTGTAGCAATCGGCACGTGGAGATAAGCATCTTTGATGTCTATCGATGCAAGAAAATCTCCTTGAGACATTGAGGCAATGACGGAGCGGAGGGATTCCATCCGGAACCGCCTGACGTTCACATGCTTGTTGAGCAGCTTTAGGTCCAGAACAGGACGGAATGAGCCGTCCTTTTTTGGCACCACAAAGAGATTGGAGTAAAAACCTTGCCCTTGTTCCGGAAGAGGAACAGGGATCACCACTCCTTCTGCTCTTAGAGAGCCCACCGCCTGCAGAAGGGCATCTGCGCGGTCGGGATGTGGGGAAGTTCTGAAGAACCGAGGCGGAGGACGAGAACTGAACTCTATCCTGTACCCGTGAGACAAAATGTCTGTTACCCACCGGTCCTTGACCTGTGGCAGCCAAATGTCGCAAAAGTGGGAGAGCCTGCCACCGACCGAGGATGCGGAGAGAGGAGGCCGAAAGTCATGAGGCAGCCGGCTTGGAAGCGGTTCCTCCGGTTGCTTTCTTGGGGCGTGAGTGAGCCCGCCAGGCATCTGAGCTCCTTTGCTCCTTCTGAGTCCCTTTGGACGAGGAGAATTGGGGCTTGCCCGAGCCTCGAAAGGACCGAAACCTCGACTGCCACTTCCTCTGTTGAGGTTTGCTTGATCTGGGCTGGGGTAAGGAGGAGTCCTTACCCTTGGACTGTTTAATGATCTCAGCCAATTGCTCACCAAACAGTCTGTCTCCAGATAGTGGCAAGCTGGTTAAACATTTCTTGGAAGCAGAATCTGCTTTCCATTCCTTTAACCACAAGGCTCTGCGCAAAACCACAGAGTTGGCAGACGCCATTGAGGTACGGCTCGTAGAGTCCAGGACAGCGTTGATAGCGTAAGTCGCAAACGCAGACATTTGCGAGGTTAGGGACGCTACTCGCGGCACTGCTGGACGTATGATAGAGTCCACCTGTGCCAGACCAGCTGAAATAGCTTGGAGTGCCCACACGGCCGCGAATGCTGGAGCAAACGACGCGCCGATAGCTTCATAGACAGACTTTAACCAAAGGTCCATCTGTCTGTCATTGGCATCTTTAAGTGAAGCCCCATCTTCCACTGCAACTATGGATCTAGCCGCAAGCCTGGAGATTGGGGGGTCCACCTTTGTACACTGGGTCCAGCGTTTGACCACGTCAGGGGGAAAGGGATAACGTGTATCCTTAAGACGTTTGGAGAAACGCTTGTCTGGATAAGCATGATGTTTCTGGACTGATTCTCTGAAGTCAGAGTGGTCCAGAAAAGTACTCAATTTACGCTTGGGATACCGGAAATGGAACTTCTCCTGCTGTGCAGCTGCCTCCTCTGCTGAAGGGGCTGGGGGAGAAATATCTAACAGTCTATTGATGGCCGCTATAAGGTCATTTACCATAGCGTCACCATCAGGGGTATCTAGATTGAGAGCGGTGTCAGGATTAGATTCCTGATCACCCACCTCTGTCTCCTCATACAGAGCCTCGTCTCGCTGAGACCCTGACCAGTGTGATGACGTCGAGGGTCTTTCCCAGCGAGCCCGCTTAGGCTGCCTGGGACTGTCCTCCGAGTCAGAGTCTTCAGCCTGTGATGCCTGGGACCCCCCTGAAGTACGGATTAGTTCCAACTGAGGGGGACCGGGGGGCATAGACACAGCAGTGTCCATGGTCTGAGTAACTGGCCTGGACTGCAAGGTTTCCAGGATTTTTGTCATAGTCACAGACATCTTATCAGCAAAAACTGCAAATTCTGTCCCCGTCACCGGGGCAGGGTTCACAGGCGTCTCTGCCTGGGCCACTACTACCATAGACTCTGGCTGCCGAAGTGGCACAGGGATTGAACATTGCACACAATGGGGGTCATTGGAACCTGCCGGTAGATTAGCCCCACATGCGGCACAAGCAGTGCATACCGCCTGTGCCTTGGCACCCTTGCGTTTTGCGGATGACATGTTGTTGTCTCCTCAGAGCAATGTAGGGTATAAGCCAAGAAGCGACTGTACAGTGCAATATAAATATATATGGTACAGGGAAAAAATGCACCAAATAACACTGTGGCACTAGTGGGGCCAGCACTTATGTGCAGCTTACCGCCCGCATAAACGCGGGTGTGTGGTCGCCAGAGTCCCTTGTCTGAGTCCCCCAGAGCCTGTGTCCGTTCTCCAGCCAGACTGCATGCAGGAATGGCTGCCGGCGTCCTGTGGAGAGGGGCGGGCCCTGGGCGTGTTGAGACCAAGAGCGGGAAACTTGCGTCCCCACTGTGCCCAGTGAGAGGGCTGGAGTATGTAAATAAGACTCCAGCCCTCGGCGCTGACTATAGAACAGCGTCTCTCCCTTTCCCTGATTGACAGGGTGGGGGCGGGAACGAAGCAGAGCTAGGCCGCAAAAGCCGGGGACTGGATTTATGAGCGCTGCCGCCGTAAAAGCGCGGGCAGCGCGAGTCCCCGGCGCACTACAAGTCCCAGCCGCGCCGCCGCTCCCGGAGCGGCCGGCGCGGTAGTTCCCAAGACATAAAATCACTCAGCTAAGCTGCAGTGACTCTAACGCGAGCGCGCAGCGCTAATGCCCCCGGCGCACTAGCACACCCAGCAAGCCTGAAGTGTGCGTGGCCTGTCTGTGCGGGGACACAGAGTACCTGAACGTTGCAGGGCCTTGTCCCTGACTGTACTCAGCTCCTCCAGCAGGGTCTCTGGGTCTGTGGATGGAGCCCGGCCTCAGGGTTTGGAGACCGGTAAGATCCCACTTCCACAGAGCCCCTCAGGGGGATGGGGAAGGAAAGCAGCATGTGGGCTCCAGCCTCCGTACCCGCAATGGGTACCTCAACCTTACAAACCGCAAGTGGGGTGAGAAGGGAGCATGCTGGGGACCCTATATGGGCCCTCTTTTCTTCCATCCGATATAGTCAGCAGCTACTGCTGACTAAACAGTGGAGCTATGCGTGGATGTCTGACCTCCTTCGCACAAAGCTTGAAAACTGAGCAGCCAGTGATCCCACTGGGGGTGTATAGCCAGAAGGGGAGGGGCCTTACACTTTTAAGTGTAATGCTTTGTGTGGCCTCCGGAGGCAGTGCTATACACCCAATCGTCTGGGTCTCCCAATGGAGCGCCGAAGAAATACCTCATGTTAGAGCTGCAAAGACAGCCCTCCCCTACGGGGAGGCAACTGCCGCCTGCAGGACTCTTCTACCTAGGCTGGCGTCCGCCGAAGCATAGGTATGCACCTGATAATGTTTGGTGAAAGTGTGCAGACTCGACCAGGTAGCTGCCTGGCACACCTGTTGAGCCGTAGCCTGGTGTCGTAATGCCCAGGACGCACCCACGGCTCTGGTTGAGTGGGCCTTCAACCCTGATGGAACCGGAAGCCCAGCAACACGGTAAGCTTCAAGAATTGGTTCTTTGATCCATCGCGCCAGGGTGGCTTTGGAAGCCTGCGACCCTTTGCGCTTACCAGCGACAAGGACAAAGAGTGCATCCGAGCGGCTCAGGGGCGCCGTGCGGGAAATGTAGATTCTGAGTGCTCTCACCAGATCTAGCAAATGTAAATCCTTTTCATACCGATGAACTGCATGCGGATAAAAGGAAGGCAAGGAGATATCCTGATTAAGATGAAAAGAGGATACTACCTTGGGGAGAAACTCCTGAATGGGGCGCAGCACTACCTTGTCCTGGTGGAACACCAGGAAGGGAGCCTTAGATGACAGCGCTGCTAGTTCAGACACTCTCCGAAGAGACGTGACCGCTACCAGAAAGGCCACTTTCTGTGAGAGTCGAGAAAGTGAAACCTCTCTCAGAGGCTCGAAGGGCGGCTTCTGGAGAGCAACAAGGACCTTGTTTAGATCCCACGGATCTAACGGCCGCCTGTACGGAGGGACGATATGACAAACCCCCTGCAGGAACGTGCGCACCTGAGAAAGTCGTGCTAGTCGCTTCTGAAAAAACACGGATAGTGCCGAGACTTGCCCTTTAAGGGAGCCGAGCGACAAGCCCTTTTCCAACCCAGATTGCAGGAAGGAAAGAAGGACAGGCAACGCGAATGGCCAGGGGGATACTCCTTGTGCAGAGCACCAGGATAAGAAAATCTTCCACGTTCTGTGGTAGATCTTAGCAGAAGTGGACTTCCTAGCCTGTCTCATGGTGGCCACGACCCCTTGTGATAATCCTGAAGACCCTAGGATCCAGGATTCAATGGCCACACAGTCAGGTTCAGGGCCGCAGAATTCCGATGGAAAAACGGCCCTTGGGACAGTAAATCTGGTCAGTCTGGTAGTGCCCACGGTTGGCCGACCGTGAGGTGCCACAGATCCGGGTACCACGACCTCCTCGGCCAGTCTGGGGCGACGAGTATGACGCGGCCGCAATCGGATCTGATCTTGCGTAGCACTCTGGGCAAGAGTGCCAGAGGTGGAAACACATAAGGGAGCCGGAACTGCGACCAATCTTGCACTAAGGCGTCTGCCGCCAGAGCTCTTTGATCGCGAGACCGCGCTATGAAGGTCGGGACCTTGTTGTTGTGCCGAGACGCCATTAGGTCGACGTCCGGCACCCCCCAGCGGCGGCAGATTTCCTGAAACACGTCCGGGTGAAGGGACCATTCCCCTGCGTCCATGCCCTGGCGACTGAGGAAGTCTGCTTCCCAGTTTTCTACGCCCGGGATGTGAACTGCTGATATGGTGGAAGCTCTGTCCTCCACCCACATCAGAATCCGCCGGACTTCCTGGAAGGCTTGCCGACTGCGTGTCCCTCCTTGGTGGTTGATGTATGCCACCGCTGTGGAGTTGTCCGACTGAATTCGGATCTGCTTTCCTTCCAGCCACTGCTGAAAGGCTAGAAGGGCAAGATACACTGCCCTGATTTCCAGAACATTGATCTGAAGGGTGGACTCCTGCTGAGTCCACGTCCCTTGAGCCCTGTGGTGGAGAAAAACTGCTCCCCACCCTGACAGACTCGCGTCTGTCGTGACCACTGCCCAGGATGGGGGTAGGAAGGATCTTCCCTGTGATAATGATGTGGGAAGAAGCCACCATTGCAGAGAGTCCTTGGCCGTCTGGGAAAGGGAGACTTTCCTGTCCAGGGAAGTTGTCTTCCCGTCCCATTGGCGGAGAATGTCCCATTGAAGTGGACGCAGATGAAACTGCGCAAACGGGACTGCCTCCATTGCTGCCACCATCTTCCCTAGGAAGTGCATGAGGCGCCTTAAGGGATGCGACTGGCCATGAAGGAGAGACTGCACCCCTGTCTGTAGTGACCGCTGCTTGTCCAGCGGAAGCTTCACTATCGCTGAGAGAGTATGAAACTCCATGCCAAGGTACGTTAGTGATTGGGTCGGTGACAGATTTGACTTTGAAAAGTTGATGATCCACCCGAAGGTCTGGAGAGTCTCCAGCGCAACATTCAGGCTGTGTTGGCATGCCTCTTGAGAGGGTGCTTTGACAAGTAGATCGTCCAAGTAAGGGATCACCGAATGTCCCTGAGAGTGCAAGACTGCTACCACTGCCGCCATGACCTTGGTGAAAACCCGTGGGGCTGTCGCCAGACCAAATGGCAGAGCTACGAACTGGAGATGGTCGTCTCCTATCACGAAACGTAGAAAACTTTGGTGCTCTGTAGCAATCGGCACGTGGAGATAAGCATCTTTGATGTCTATTGATGCAAGGAAATCTCCTTGAGACATTGACGGAGCGGAGGGATTCCATCCGGAACCGCCTGGCGTTCACATGCTTGTTGAGCAGCTTTAGGTCCAGAACAGGACGGAACGAGCCGTCCTTTTTTGGAACCACAAAGAGATTGGAGTAAAAACCTTGCCCCTGTTCCTGCAGAGGGACAGGGATCACCACTCCTTCTGCTCTTAGTGAGCTCACCGCCTGCAGAAGGGCATCTGCTCGGTCGGGATGTGGGGAGGTTCTGAAGAACCGAGGCGGAGGACGAGAACTGAACTCTATCCTGTACCCGTGAGACAAAATGTCTGTTACCCACCGGTCTTTGACCTGTGGCAGCCAAATGTCGCAAAAGTGGGAGAGCCTGCCACCGACCGAGGATGCGGAGGGAGGAGGCCGAAAGTCATGAGGCAGCCGCCTTGGAAGCGGTGCCTCCGGTTGCCTTCTTGGGGCGTGAGTGAGCCCGCCAGGAATCTGAGCCCCTTTGCTCCTTCTGAGTCCCTTTGGACGAGGAGAATTGGGTCTTTCCGGAGCCTCGAAAGGACCGAAACCTCGACTGCCACTTCCTCTGTTGAGGTTTGCTTGATCTGGGCTGGGGTAAGGAGGAGTCTTTACCCTTGGATTGTTTAATGATTTCAGCCAATTGCTCACCAAACAGTCTGTCTACAGATAGTGGCAAGCTGGTTAAACATTTTTTGGAAGCAGAATCCGCTTTCCATTCCTTTAACCACAAGGCTCTGCGCAAAACCACAGAGTTGGCAGACGCCATTGCGGTACGGCTCGTAGAGTCCAGGACAGCGTTGATAGCGTAAGTCGCAAACGCAGACATTTGCGAGGTTAGGGACGACACTCGCGGCACTGCTGGACATATGATAGAGTCCACCTGTGCCAGACCAGCCGAAATGGCTTGGAGTGCCCACACGGCCGCAAATGCTGGAGCAAACGACGCGCCGATAGCTTCATAAACAGACTTTAACCAAAGGTCCATCTGTCTGTCATTGGCATCTTTAAGTGAAGCCCCATCTTCCACTGCAACTATGGATCTAGCCGCAAGCCTGGAGATTGGGGGGTCCACCTTTGGACACTGGGTCCAGCGTTTGACCACGTCAGGGGGAAAGGGATAACGTGTATCCTTAAGACGTTTGGAGAAACGCTTGTCTGGATAAGCATGGTGTTTCTGGACTGATTCTCTGAAATCAGCGTGGTCCAGAAAAGTACTCAGTTTAGGCTTGGGATACCTGAAATGGAACTTCTCCTGCTGTGCAGCTGCCTCCTCTGCTGAAGGGGCAGGGGGAGAAATATCCAATAGGCTATTGATGGCCGCTATAAGGTCATTTACCATGGCGTCACCATCAGGAGTATCCAGATTGAGAGCGGTCTCAGGATTAGACTCCTGATCACCCTCCTCTGTGTCATCATGTAGAGACTCTTCTCGCTGAGACCCTGATCCACGTGATGACGTGGAGGGTCTCTCCCAGCGAGCTCGCTTAGGCTGCCTGGGACTGTCATCTGAGTCAGAGCCTTCAGCCTGAGATGCCTGGGACCCCCTTGATGCACGGATTAACTCCAGCTGAGGGGGACCGGGGAACGTTGCCGCAGCAGTGTCCATGGTCCTGGCCTGCAAGGTCTCTAGGATCTTTGTCATAGTGACAGACATCTTGTCAGCAAAAACTGCGAACTCTGTCCCCGTCACCGGGACAGGGTTCACCGGCGACTCTGCCTGGGTCACTACCTCCACAGACTCCGGCTGACGAAGTGGCACAGGGACCGAACATTGCACACAATGGGGGTCTTTGGAACCTGCCGGTAGATCAGCCCCACAAGCGGCACAAGCAGCGTACACAGCCTGTGTCTTGGCACCCTTGCGTTTTGCGGATGACATGTTGTCGTCTCCTCAGAGCAAGATAGGGTATACAGCCAAGAAGCGACCTTACAGTGCAATATATATATATATATGGTACAGAGAAAAAAGTACACCAATACAACACTGTGGCACTAGTGGGGCCAGCACTAATGTGCTGCTTACCGCCCGCTTAACGCGGGTGTGTGGTCGCCAGAAATCCCCTGTCTGGGTTTCCCAGAGCCTGCGTCCGTTCTCCAGCCAGACTGCATGTAGGAATGGCTGCCGGCGTCCTATGGAGGGGGGCGGGCCCTGGGCGTGTGCAGACAAAGAGCGGGAAACCTGCGCCCCACTGTGCTCAGTGAGAGGGCTGGAGTATGTAAATAAGACTCCAGCCCTCGGCGCTGACTAACGTACAGCGTCTCTCCCCTTCCCTGATTGACAGGGAGGGGGCGGGAACGAAGCGGAGCTAGGCCGCAAAAGCCGGGGACTAAATTTATAAGCGACGCCGTCGTAAAAGCACGGTCGTCGCTAAGTCCCCGGCGCACTACAAGTCTCAGCCGCGCCGCCGCTCCAGGGGCGGCCGGCGATGCAGTCCCCAACACATAAAGTCACTCAGAGTGACTGTAACCCCAGCGCGCAGCGCTACAGTCCCCGGCGCACTAGCACACCCAGCAAGTCTGGACTGTGCACGGCCGTCCAAACGGGGACACAGAGTACCTGAATGTTGCAGGGCCTTGTCCCTGAATGGTACCCAGCTCCGTATCCAGCAGGTTCTATGGGTCTGTGGATGGAGCCCGGCCTCAGGGCTTGGGGGCCGGTAAGATCCCACTTCCTCAGAGCCCCTCAGGGGGATAGGGAAGGAAAACAGCATGTGGGCTCCAGCCTCCGTACCCGCAATGGGTACCTCAACCTTAACAAACACCTCCAATGGAAATGGGGTGAGAAGGGAGCATGCTGGGGGCCCTATATGGGCCCTCTTTTCTTCCATCCGAAATAGTCAGCAGCTACTGCTGACTAAACAGTGGAGCTATGCGTGGATGTGTGCCTCCTTCGCACAAAGCTTGAAAACTGAGCTGCCAGTGATCCCACTGGGGGTGTATAGCCAGAAGGGGAGGGGCCTTTCACTTTTAAGTGTAATGCTTTGTGTGGCCTCCGGAGGCAGTGCTATACACCCAATCGTCTGGGTCTCCCAATGGAGCGCCGAAGAAATTCTCTTTTTCTTTATCGTTCCTATGGGAGACCCAAACCATGGGACGTTCTAAAGCAGTCCATGGGTGGGAATAAACAGACAAACTGAGAAGTAGGCGAAACCTAACTTCACAAATGGGCGACAGCCGCCTGAAAAAAGCGTCTGCCCAAGCCCGCGTCTGCTGAAGCATGAGCCTGCATTGGGTAGTGCTTCGAAAAGGTATGCAGACTAATCCAAGTGGCAGTCTGACAGACCTGGTGAGCCGTAGCCTGGTGCTTGAAAGCCCAAGAGGCACCGACAGCTCTGGTCAAGTGTGCCCTGATCCCAGGCGGGGAAGGCACTTGAGTACACTGGTAGGCATCGGAAATGGCCGACCTAAGACGAACCAGGGTCGGCGTAGATGCCGAGAGACCGCTACGCTGACTAGTGGTCAGCACCAGAGAGAGGTGCACCGCCTAATAACAGACACAAAGACACAAGACACAACGAGACACAAAGATCCGGAGCGCCCGCACCAGATCTAGGATATGCAACGCTTTTTCAAAGCGATGAACAGGAGCCGGACAAAAGGAAGGCAGGGAAAATGCCCCGGTTAAGGTGGAAGCAGCAACCACCTTAGGGAGAAAGTCCGGAGTCGGACGGAGACCACCTTGTCTTGATGAAAAACCAAAAAAGGGGGTGACTCAGAAGAGAGTGCAGCCAAAACAGAGACTCTCTTGAGGGAAATTATGGCCACTAGAAAGACCACTTTCTGTGAAAAACGAAACAAAGAAACCTCCCTGAGAGGCTCAAAGGGGGGTTTCCGGAAACCGTGAGGACCGGATTAAGGTCCCAGGGCTCCATAGGCCGCCGGTAAGGCGGAATAATGTGAGATGCGCCCTTGAAGGAGCGCACCTGAGCCAGCCGGATGATACGCCGCTGGCACACACTGACAGAGCCAAGAGCTGTCCCTTAAAGAGGGATAGTCCTAAGCTGTAGACCGGACTGTAGAAGGGACAGGAGGGTCGGCAAGGCCAAAAGGCCAAGGACACTTCGGAGCTCGAGTCATAGTGGAGATGACTTCAGGAGGGATACCAGAAGTCGTCAAGATCCAGGACTCAAGAGCCACGCCGTCAATCTGAGAATCCAGAATTCTGGCGGAAAAAACGGACCCTTTGAGAGAAGGTCTGGACGGTCCGGAAGATGCCATGGCAACACTACGGACAGATGGAGCAGGTCAGGGTACCAAGCTTGCCTGGGCCAGTCTGGAGTATGAGAATGACCCGACGGCCCTCCTTACTGATCTTGCGCAGGATTCTGGGCAAGAGCTAGAGGGTGAAACACGTAAGACAGACAAAGCTGGGACCAAACATGCACCAGTGCGTCTGCCGCAAAAACCTGAGGATCGTGGACCGCGGATGGACAGCTGAGATAATCTGCCTCGCAGTCTTCACGTCTGGGATGTGGGCTGCGGATATGGTGGACTAGGAGTCCTTCGTCCACTGAAGAATGCGTTGAGCCTCCAACATTACCAGGCGGCTGAGTGTGCCGCCCTGGAGGTTGATGTAGGTAAACGCTGTCACACCGTCTGACTGGACTCGAATGTGCCCAGCCGCCAACAGATGGTGAAAGGCTTAGAGAGCTAGAAACACAGCTCTGATTTCCAGCACATTGATCCAGAGGGCTGATTCGGACAGAGTCCAAGCGCCCTGCATCCCAACGCTCCAGCAGACAATCTCTCGCCTCCGGCACAGATCCTGCAACATCCATTTACTGCAGCGGTCGTAACTCCTCTCTTGTCCTTGTCCCATGGCTGAGCTGGTGGGGTTGGACATGGCAGCGTCCGAAACCTGAATGCCTCCCCTATGGCCTGCTGGGTATGCTTATGTGCCTCCCTGGTTGTTGAGCCCTGGACGGTGTCCGAAAACACCAGTCCACTGCAGCTCCCCTGGGTAAACCAGGCTGAGTAGTATCCCACCGCTGCCACCAATTGTGGAGACACGGGGCTCAGTGGGTGCTCTCGTCCACTAAAACCCGCCGCCTTTAGAAAGACAGCGTGGCTCAGGGCTCATCCCAACTGAACGCCGGCCTCCTTAACCGTGCGCGTAACACTACTCAGACAACACAGGGTGAGGGAACCACAATAATTAGACTTTATTGGATCCCCAAACAATTAACGGCACATATCACATAACCAGCAAAACACACAAATGTAACAGGCAACAGAGTCTCACCCTTCCGCTAGCTCACCAGGGATTTAGAATGTCCATGCCTCACAGGTTCCAAGCTGTCTGAGGTCTGCAAAGTCTGTAACAGGTGACTGAACTGTCCCAACCTGAGTGTCCTCCTTAGGTAGTCCTGGTTTGATGTTAAAATCCTGGCAGCCGGAGTCGAAATCCCTAGGCTGTGGATATGGTCTCCAACCGGGTCCGGAGTCCCTAGATTGAAGCCATAAGATATCCTGATCCTCTAGTCAGCTCCAAAGAGCTTAGACTGGATCCATCAGCATCCATCAACAACCCCTGGTGGCTTAAAGAAGTCCTTTTTATAGCCACAACCTTCCACTTGGATACACTGCGTCCTCATCGATTGGTTGGACAAGATTGCTTCTCCCATTGGAGGAATTTCAAGCTGCATGGACAATGTTCATTTAAATGATGTGCATAGAAAGACTGAGGGTGTACATGTAAACTGGGAGTCACCGACTAGACAATGGCTACTAAGATAATTACATTATCAATACACAACTACAATACAATGGTTACTGGAAATGTCTGGAGAACAATACGTCTAGCTTTCAGTGGCCAACACAATTACATTGAGTCAACAAGAGTCTTGTAAAAACAATGAGGGACTTCTCCCCCATCTATAGACAATCTATCATGCTGTCTGGCTGGATTTTAAGAAACTTTAACCCATGAGAGTCCATGTCGTCACATTCCTCCCCCTTCTTAATATTAGCCAGACATGATAGGCTTCCGATCATCCTTCTCCTCTTGACGGCATTGTCCTTTTTAATGGTGAGGTCAGCAACAGAGGCTTGCATCTATACACCTCCCCCTGATTACCTCCCCCAAGTTGAGCAGCCATATTGTGGGGTCCATGAGTTGGGCCTGCACAAATCTCCCACTATCAATCCTCCCCCAGTCAAAAGCCACAGTGTGGTTAGGCTTTCTCACGGTTCTTGGCTCAGAAGTCGATGATGGAGACCGGGAATGCAAACCATCCCTGGAAAAGATGTTAGAAAGATCCACATCAGGGTCCTGCTTGGCTTGGAGGTGGGTGATGGCTTCTTCAAACTGACTGGATAGTCCTTGTACTAGGTCATTCTCCAAAATGACTGGTGTGAGGAGGTAATTCACAAGCCCCACTTTCACTTCCCTTTGAGTGGTATCCGAAACAGGCTTGGTGGGGCCATCTATGAACCCCACTTCAACTTCCTCCTGGCTAGTCCCCGAAACAACAGGTGTGTGGACGGTGTCCATAAGCTCCACATCAGCCTTGCTCTGGTCAGTCTCCACAATGTCAGGAATGGGGAGGCTGTTCACAATCCCCACATCGATCACTTCCTGGATGGTCCCCAAAATACCAGGTGTGGGGAGGCTATCCACAAGCTCCACCTCGACCTCTCCCTGGTCGGTTTTTAGGTCCAACTGCACACATGCCAGAGGGACGTCTGAGCGCTGGCCCTCAGCCAGGGAGATGGGTAATTGGGAATCTGGTACAGGGTCTTCTGGAGAAACAATAACTGGGCTTACCAGAGTGATGGAAGATCCAATGTCTCGAAGTCCCTGAGCCTGTATATCACCGACCTTGACCGTCTGGATGTGGGGATGGAGGTTGGCTGGTGTACGGTGTCCGGCCTGCCGTAGGGTGTGGACTGGATAAACCACTTCCTCAACTATTGGTGTTTCTTGGGAGTAGCATTCCTCAGGTCTCGTTAGTTCATCTCGGCATATGTTGACTGGTTGGAGTGGCAGACGGGCTCCAAGCATGCGGCCTTGGTTTTGGAGACAATCTTTATCTAGATGTCCATTGCGCCCACATATATAACAGCGCCATAGATTGGGCGAGTCACAGGCCCTGTTTGTAGTCCTTTGTTTTGGCGCAGCTTCTGCTGGGTAGCGGGACCATCCTTCTCGACCGGCTGGTGTTAGCAGTACTGCAGCTGGAATCCCATAAACATATTCCAGAACATAAGCCCTCTCTTCTCTTGAGGATCTAGGCCCCAATGCATCCAACAACGCTGTGGCTTGGGCCATTTTGGACAAAGTTGATTCCCAATTGTCACTAGATCCATGATGTGGCACATAGTCTACATCCTCTGGGTCAATATCGGCGGGATCCTCATCGTCCTCTGAATCATTCTGGGCATCCCAACGCTCCAGCATACAATCTCTCGCCTCCGGCACAGATCCTGCAACATCCATTTACTGCAGCGGTCGTAACTCCTCTCTTGTCCTTGTCCCATGGCTGAGCTGGTGGGGTTGGACATGGCAGCGTCCGAAACCTGAATGCCTCCCCTATGGCCTGCTGGGTATGCTTATGTGCCTCCCTGGTTGTTGAGCCCTGGACGGTGTCCGAAAACACCAGTCCACTGCAGCTCCCCTGGGTAAACCAGGCTGAGTAGTATCCCACCGCTGCCACCAATTGTGGAGACACGGGGCTCAGTGGGTGCTCTCGTCCACTAAAACCCGCCGCCTTTAGAAAGACAGCGTGGCTCAGGGCTCATCCCAACTGAACGCCGGCCTCCTTAACCGTGCGCGTAACACTACTCAGACAACACAGGGTGAGGGAACCACAATAATTAGACTTTATTGGATCCCCAAACAATTAACGGCACATATCACATAACCAGCAAAACACACAAATGTAACAGGCAACAGAGTCTCACCCTTCCGCTGGCTCACCAGGGATTTAGAATGTCCATGCCTCACAGGTTCCAAGCTGTCTGAGGTCTGCAAAGTCTGTAACAGGTGACTGAACTGTCCCAACCTGAGTGTCCTCCTTAGGTAGTCCTGGTTTGATGTTAAAATCCTGGCAGCCGGAGTCGAAATCCCTAGGCTGTGGATATGGTCTCCAACCGGGTCCGGAGTCCCTAGATTGAAGCCATAAGATATCCTGATCCTCTAGTCAGCTCCAAAGAGCTTAGACTGGATCCATCAGCATCCATCAACAACCCCTGGTGGCTTAAAGAAGTCCTTTTTATAGCCACAACCTTCCACTTGGATACACTGCGTCCTCATCGATTGGTTGGACAAGATTGCTTCTCCCATTGGAGGAATTTCAAGCTGCATGGACAATGTTCATTTAAATGATGTGCATAGAAAGACTGAGGGTGTACATGTAAACTGGGAGTCACCGACTAGACAATGGCTACTAAGATAATTACATTATCAATACACAACTACAATACAATGGTTACTGGAAATGTCTGGAGAACAATACGTCTAGCTTTCAGTGGCCAACACAATTACATTGAGTCAACAAGAGTCTTGTAAAAACAATGAGGGACTTCTCCCCCATCTATAGACAATCTATCATGCTGTCTGGCTGGATTTTAAGAAACTTTAACCCATGAGAGTCCATGTCGTCACATTCCTCCCCCTTCTTTATATTAGCCAGACATGATAGGCTTCCGATCATCCTTCTCCTCTTGACGGCATTGTCCTTTTTAATGGTGAGGTCAGCAACAGAGGCTTGCATCTATACACCTCCCCCTGATTACCTCCCCCAAGTTGAGCAGCCATATTGTGGGGTCCATGAGTTGGGCCTGCACAAATCTCCCACTATCAATCCTCCCCCAGTCAAAAGCCACAGTGTGGTTAGGCTTACTCACGGTTCTTGGCTCAGAAGTCGATGATGGAGACCGGGAATGCAAACCATCCCTGGAAAAGATGTTAGAAAGATCCACATCAGGGTCCTGCTTGGCTTGGAGGTGGGTGATGGCTTCTTCAAACTGACTGGATAGTCCTTGTACTAGGTCATTCTCCAAAATGACTGGTGTGAGGAGGTAATTCACAAGCCCCACTTTCACTTCCCTTTGAGTGGTATCCGAAACTAAGATAATTACATTATCAATACACAACTACAATACAATGGTTACTGGAAATGTCTGGAGAACAATACGTCTAGCTTTCAGTGGCCAACACAATCACATTGAGTCAACAAGAGTCTTGTAAAAACAATGAGGGACTTCTCCCCCATCTATAGACAATCTATCATGCTGTCTGGCTGGATTTTAAGAAACTTTAACCCATGAGAGTCCATGTCGTCACAGGAGGTATGGCAAGGAACAAGGTAGGCAGAGTAGGAATACAAAGGGTTTGATGGCCAAATTACTGGAAGACACAAATCTGCAGGACAGTTGGAGAACGCAACACCCATATGAACGTGAATTTACACACTACTCACACCCACACGAAGCATGGTCAAGGATTGACTTTATGTTAGTAGACCACAGACTCTGGCACAGGGTCAAAGATGTAGACATAGAGAACATGGTTATATCCGACCACAGCCCGGTGACCTTAGACTTAAATGACAGAATACAGAGGGGCTCGGATTATATATGGAGATTTCCATCATTCTTACTCAAAGATAAAGATTTTATTAAAACATTAATTGAGTGGTGGGAGGAATATTGCGGCACTAACAGCGGGTACGAGGAAGAGGCAATGCTATTCTGGGAAACAGTGAAAGTAGTATTAAGGGGGAGACTGATGGGGCATGTAGCCAAAATCAGGAAACAGACGCAAAAACATTACCAGGAGGCAAGCACTAGTTTGAGAGAGAAATACACAAGGTACCTAGAAAACAAATCCCAAAAAGCAAAAGAAGAGTGGAAGGAAGCAAAATAAGAGTTTGACATGTGGGTAGGAAAACGAGAAGAACTAGTAAGGTCTCAGCAGGAGGTTGACTTGCACCGATTTGGCAATAAGGCAGGTAAACTGCTGGCTAACCTGGCAAAGGGAAGACGACCGTTGACGTTAATAGCTAATATGACAAGACAGGATGGGACCAAATCGACGAATCCACAGGAGATCAACCAGATCTTGGGGGAATACTATGCCAAACTATATAGTAAAGGGGATGAAAATGGAGAAGGAGGGAGGGAGTGGCTAAAGACATTAGGACTTACACAAATAACCGAGGACGAACTGACTAGACTGAACGCGGACATCACAATAGAGGAAGTGCAAACAATAATAGGAGAACTGAGTATACATAAAGCACCGGGGCCTGACGGGTTCAATGGGGAATTCTATAAAGTACTAAAGGAGGAAATATCACCAACGCTGACACGTATGTTTAATAAAATGTTAGGGGGTACGGGAATGTCTAGCCACCTTAACACTGCATATATAAAACTTTTACCCAAAGGAGACAAAAATTTGGACAATCCAACGAATTATAGACCAATCTCACTAATCAACCAAGACCTTAAACTAGTGGCCAAATTGATGGCCAATCGATTAGCAGAGGTATTACCAAGGCTAATTTCTCCCACCCAATCGGGGTTTGTAAAGGGGAGAGCAGCCGTGACAAACGTAAGAAAGGCCATGATAGTAATGGACGCCATCAGACACAGAGATCTACAAGGAGGGGAATTTCCAGCCATGATCACGTTGGATGCTGAAAAAGCGTTTCATAATGTGCAGTGGCCATAGCTGGAAACAGTCCTAGATAATATGGGCTTCAGGGGAGCATTCAGAACATTTATAGGTATACTATATGCAAACCCTCAGGCAAGAGTGGCGCCACCCGGATTTTTGTCACGACCCTTCTCTTTGACCAAAGGGACGAGACAGGGGTGCCCGCTGTCTCCTCTCTTGTTCAATCTAGCCATTGAGCCATTATCAAAACTGATCAATGGAGGAGACTGCTTTAAGGGCATTAACATTGGAACGGAAAAAGTACATTCAGCTCTATTCGCGGACGATATCATATTATTCATGAATAGACCACAGAATGACCTTTTAAAAACAATACAACAGATAGAGAGATTTGGGTCTATGGCAGGTTTTAAATTGAACAAGACAAAATGTGAAATACTGTTTCTGAATGAGCGAACCATGTCATCCCTGAAAACCTATGGAATAGGGGATAACATATGTGGGATACCGATAGCAAAAACCCACCTTAAATACCTGGGGATCCAGATGGGACGCCAGCCTGCCTCCATTTATGAAATAAACTTCAAACCGTTGATACAGAAAATAGAACGAGAGCTAAAGATGTGGGAGGGGCTGCCGCTATCCCTGCTAGGTAGAAACCACCTCATAAAAATGATGAGTTTCTCGAAGCTGCTATACCCAATGCAGACTATCCCTATATTATTAAAGCATGCGGATGTAAATAGACTGAATAAAGCATTTACAAGCTTCCTATGGAAGAGAAAAAGACCAAGAATTAGGGTGAAAAAACTAATGCTACCACTGGAAAAGGGAGGAATCAAGATGCCAAATGTGAGAGGCTACAACCTTGCATGCTTGATGAGGCACGTAATAGACTGGCTGAGGAAGACAAATAGCTATTCTAACATAAAATTGGAAAGTGAGTACTGTAGACCATGGGACTTGGGGGCAATATTACACACGTCATTGGCCAATATTCCGAGGAAAATTAAGCACTCCCTGGTATGTAGGGATACGATAATGGCGTGGAAAGCAGTGAGGAAAAAGTTTAACCTGTCCTGGCGAATCTCCAAATACCTAAATATCTGGAATTTTCCGGAATTCCCAGCAGGGAGGGAAAACAAACTATTTCTAGAATGGAGAAATAAGGGGATCAGTGGGGTGAAGGATATGCTCCATGAAACGGAACATAGGTGGTTGACTCTTGAGGAGATGGTGAACAGGTACGGGCTTTCCCCATTCCAAATCATACAATACAAACAGGTGGAAAAGGGAATAATGGGACTATTGAGGGATGTTAGAAAAGAACAGGTATTGAATGAAATGGATCAATTTATAATGAAGGATAAACAGGAGATTACTATCTCCTCCCTGTACAAAGATCTGAGAACAGCACTGGTACCACTGCACTCGGACCAGGTCTGGGGAGCATGGGCACGACAACTAAAAGATACAGAGGCAGGGGGAAAAGATACAGCAGGGATGGATGAGGATGAGGAAGGAGGTGATTAATGAGGGCTGGAGGGACACACAGTTTAGATTAATGCACAGAGCAATTTATGGTTTTAACATCCCCACCAAGCAGACTATGAATAAAATAGAACATTGCCCCAAATGTAAACAGCCGAAAACGGACTTATACCACGGGATTTGGCAGTGCCCACAAAGTCAGAAATTTTGGGGAAAAATGAAGACACTTATAGAAAAAGTATGGGAAGTGGAAATGGAACTAGAACCATTGTTATGGATTTTCCACCACAGGACTAAAGAAAAGGAAGGAGGAGGAGATACACGGGGGACCACGATTCCAAGACTCTTTCATAATATTGCTATGATAGGGAAAAAGGCCCTACTACGCAGATGGCTCGAGGAATCTGTTCCATCAGAGGAGGAGGTGGTCAATCAGATTAAAAAGCTGCTCAATATTGAACAGTTGGAAGCCGAAATAAATAAGGACGAACTAACGGGAAACTTTTTTAAAAAATGGAAGAGATTTATAGTACAACAGTATGGAGTTGCAGAAATACGGAAAGTGGTATCTCCTTTCACTAATACGGAATGGTATCTACTGGGAGACTTGCAAGGCACATTGGGAAAGCTGAAAATACACACGCAGTAGAGACACAACAGTAGGGCGAGACGAGGGTTTCAGAGAAATAGGGCTTCAAACGGGAATCAGAATATGGAGGAGCTGTGTGTTCTTTTGCGACTTATACCTGGTGTTCAGCGTATTAAAAATGTTGGGGGGGGATAAAGTGGGAATAAAAGAGGGTGGGGTAAGACAAGGGTGGGTAAATTGGTAAGGTGAATTTATTCTTGTTCAAATGTTAGACATATTGTAATAATTCTGAAAAATGCAATAAAAATTTATGTTTAAAAAAAAAAGTAAACCTAAACATGTTTGGTATCAACGAACTCATACCAACCTGAAGTATCACACCCACCCATCAGTTTTACCATACAGTGAACACGGTGAATAAAGTACCCCATAAACCATTGTCCAATCACACTTTTTTGTAATTTTTCCGCACGTGGAAATTTTGTGCTGTTTTCCAGTACCACATATGGTAAAACTCATGGTTTCACTTTAAAGACCAATACGTCCCGCAAAAAACGAGCCCTCTTATGGCAAGATTGACGGGAAAAATAAAAAAGATACGACTCTCGGAAAAAGGGGAGCAAAAAACAAAAACGGAAAAATCGTCCAGTGGTTAGGGGGTTAAAGGTGGGAGCCCGTGAGCACATCAGGGACAGTGAGAAAACAAAGACTCTGCAAGAGACGGAACACCTAAAAACCCTACCAAAACATTTCCAATTGTACCATGAATCTGACTCAAGCAAATTAAAGGAGTTGTCCGACATTAGCTTACCAAAAAATATTGAGTTTATCTGTGCTGTATTGTCATATAAAACACCCCTATATTGTTATTTTTTGTTTTCTAACTTTTGTTCCACTTGAATTATCCCTTTATTCTCTGCAGTTCTTTGTTTACATTTTGCTCTAGCAAACTGACCACTTCCTGTGCAAAACCTCAGTTAGAGCTGGCACTGCCCGGCCTCAGTGTCCAGCCCCGTCCCCTGCCCGCCCCCTGCACACTCATTCCCTGTCAGTATTCTACCCCAGCACTAAAAAATGGCCAATTTTTTCACGGATACATCCGTGTGTCATCTGTGTGCCTTCCGTTTTTTTTGCGGACCGCAAAAAACGGAAGCAGCAAGAAAGATAAATAGATGAGTAGATATAGAGATGAATAGATAGATATAGAGACAGAGTGATAGAGGGATGAATGAATAAACAGAGGGATAGACAGATGATAGATAGATAGATAGATAGATAGATAGATAGATGAGAAAGACATATAATGTCCTACCCCCCTGCATATTCTAAGCTGGCACCCTTTAGTGACTTTCATGTGGCACTAAAGTATGCTTAGCCTTGTATTTATCCAAAAAATAAATAAAAAATAATTAAAAAAAAAACAAACGACAATGGGTCCCCCATACTTTTGTAGCCAGCTAGGATAAAGCAGATGGCTGCAGCCTGCAAACCACAGCTGGCAGCTTCAGCTTGGCTGGTAATATAAAACAGAGGGCACCCCACGCTGTTATTTTAAATTAAATAAATAATTTAAAATAAAAAACATGGGGTCCCCCCAAATTGGATCACCAGCCAAGGTAAAGCAGACAGCTGTGGTCTGGTATTCTCAGACTAGGGAGGCCCACTGTTATTGGACACTCCCCAGCCTAAAAATAGCAGGCCACAGCCGCCCCAGAAGTGGCACATCCATTAGATGTGCCAATCCTGGTGCTTTGCCCCAACTCATCCCGTGCCCTGGTGCGGTGGCAAACGGGGTAATATATGGGGTTGATGCCAAATGTGTAATGTCACCTGGCATCAAGCCCTGGGATTAGTGATGTCACGCGTCAATCAGATATCCGACATCACAAACCCAGTCAGTAATAAAAAAATAGACAACAAAAAAAAAGTTTTATTTGAAAAAACACTCCTCAAAACATTCCCTCATTCACCAATTTATTCAAAAGAAAAACAAATCCAGGTCCAGCATAATCCAATAAGGGGGTCCCATGACAATCCATACCATAGTCAATGTCCCAGTCAATGAAGAACAGAATGTTCCTCATTGGCTGGGAGAGTAATGCAGTGACCTGAGCTAACATCAATAGCCCAGGTCACTGCAGGGGATGCCGAGCGCTGCTGTCAGGAGGTTAAATGAAATCATTACCTGCGGTGACAATCTTCGCTTCACTCCTGTCAGCGCTGTCCCTGACTTCTATGCCCGCCGCAATCTCAGCAGTATCGCCCGAGACGTCACCGCTAGTGACGTGAGAACGCAGCGGCATAGAAGGCAGTGACAGCGCTGACAGGAGTGAAGCGAAGATTGTCACAGCAGGCAATGATGTCATCTAACATCCTGATGGCAGCGCTCGTTATCCCCGCGGCTGCCTGCGCTGCAATGTGAGAGGCTGCTGAGCCTGCAATGAAGGCAGCCGCGGAGTATATCCTAGAAGACTCAGTAGGAACACTGAAAAGCAGCAGATCCAAATGACAACCCCACTGGCATAACAATACAACAACCTGCAACCTCACGCTCCCTTTCTGAAGTAGAACAACAACTCCCAGCATACCCACACAACCCATCGGTATGCACCAAAGCGCACATTGCAGCTTTTTTTTTTTGGCTGCGTTTTTGTGGTGACTAAACAAGGTTCTTTCTGTGTTTTTGAGCCCTTCCAGTCAATAGATTTGACTTTAAAAAATACACTGGGCAAAAACGCAAAAAAAATGCACACCAGGGGTATGTTTTTTGGGACCAAAACCGTGCATCTTTGTGGTCTCCATAAAGATGCAGCATGCGCACATGGCAAATTGCTGCCCGTTAGTGTTTCCACACATTAGGAAATCCCTTTCATGACCCCCATAAAGTATGATCCCAACAAAAGTGCCCCCCAAACACTGTATGATACACCCAAAGTGAATTCCTGCACAGTACCCTCCACGCACAGTTTGATGATTCTACATCACCTCCCACCCAGCAAAGCATAATACACCCACAACAACCCCAACACAGTACGATGGCCCCAACACAGCCCTTCATACAGTATAATGGCTCCTCCATATTCTATAACGGTCTGCACACAGTATAATGGGCCCCACATAGCCTTCCAAATAGTATAATGGCTACCATATAGGCCTTTAAACAGAATAAGGCTATGTGCGCACGCTGCATCTTTGTGGTGACCACAAAGATTCATGTTTTTAGGCCCAAAAAAACGCACTCTCGGCATGTATTATTTGCCGCGTTTTACTGCGTTTTTGCTCAGTGTGTTTTTTAAGTCATCTATTGATTGGAAGAGCTCAAAAACCGCAGGAAAAAATGCAGTAAGAATTGACATGCTGCATCTTTGTGGTCACCACAAAGATGCAGCCAAAAAAAAAGCTGCAAAGTGTGAACAGAAAAACTTAAATCACATAGACTTTTCTGGGAAGGAAATGCAGGAAGTTTTGTTACCAAAACTGCACTCAAAAAACGCAGTGTGCATACAAGGCCTAACTGTTACCCACACAGCCCTCCAGTGGTGCCCCTATAGCAATCAAAAATGTATAATGGCCTACATATAATAATAATAATATATAATATTTATTCATTTATATAGCGCTATTAATTCCACAGCGCTTTACATACATTGGCAACACTGTCCCCATTGGACTGCAATGTGAGAGGCTGCTGAGCCTGCAATGAAGGCAGCCGCGGGGCTGGAGCGGGACACAGACTGCACGGGCACTCCTGCTGTCCTGAGCAGGGGGCCTGGTGCTGGCGTTGACACCGTGGGCGGGGAGAGTACGGGGTGCGGAGGAATGTGTGGGAGGGTGCAGGGAAGAGGTGCGGGGACTCCACGCACTGTACTCGCCCAGCAGGGCGGCAACATGCTGTTCTAGATTTGCATGTCAACATGGTCCTGCCCATGTTGACATGAAATGACCGGAAGCAGCAAAATCGCGGCAGGAGCGGTCACATGACCGCTCTGAGCCGGGGGAGAAAGGCTGACAGCAGGGCAGGTAAGTGATCACTAGCTACTTACCTGCCCCAATGTAGCCCAATAGGGTAATAATGAAGAAAAGTCAAAATAAGCCGGATAACCCCTTTAATTATAAAGGCCATAGATCAGAGGTTAGAGGTGGTAACCTATTTAAGGCCCTTGCGCAACTTGAGTCATTGGATTTATAGATTGGACACAAGGACTACTATTGGGCTCAATGAGAGCTTTGACTGCTTTCTTTAATTGGGTATTTTTATGTGGTGTGAGAATGGGACTGTTTGTGTTAAATTATTTTTTAATTGTTTCTTTTTCTTTTTATCCATAATTTAGAGATCTGTATATGCTAAAACCATACCTGAGGTGGTCTGCAAATTTTGAGCGACTTCACGCGACCCGCTCAGTGACTTAGATGTTGACTTTGATTGGGTCTTTTCCCTGAATGAAGTGCCTATGAGAAAATAAGAAAAACGATTATTATCTAAGAAAAGTGGAGAAAAACATTGTACAACAATTTAATTATAGTTAGGATACAACTAATATTTATAACATTTACTCAATAATTTAGTTTTTTGCATTTTGATTTTGTTTGCCTTATGGCATGTCATTTTTAATTTTGCATATAATATTTCTGTTTACACAACAACATGAACACTATGCACTTTTTTTGTTTGTCTATTGATTAGTGATGGACAGACCCGGACTGTAAAATTTAGAATCCGAGAGGTTTTAAAAATACCCGAGTACTGGACCCGGGCCTGGAGTTCTCAGGGAACTCCGGAACCTTTGGAAATAAAAAATAAAAAAAGGAAAAATAAAGAAAATAAGAATAAAGCAGGCGCGTTATAACAATAGCAGCCCACAGCCACTCAGGATTGTCACATCCATTAGATGTGACAATCCTGGCACTCTACCCGATTCTTCCCGATTCCCCTGGTGCGGTGGCAATCAGGCTAATAAGGGGTTAATAACAGCTCACATCTGCCACTAAGCCCTAGATTAGCAATGGCACGGTCTATGAAAACCCTACCCCCATTACTAATCTGTAAGTGAAAATAAATAAACACAAACACAAAATAAGATAAAAACAACACCCTCTTTCACTCCTTTATTAACCCCAAAAACACCCAGGTCTGATGTAATCCACACGAGGTCCCATAACGATTCCAGCTCTGCTACATCTGAAGTGACAGCGCGTGGGCTTTTTTTATTTTAATAGTTTCTCTAGGGGTAAGGATTAGCCGTCTGATCGCTTGTTCATTTCTGCTGATCAGAGCGGCAGAGCTCTGATCAGCTGAAATGCTGCTGTCCTTTTAAAGCCAGCCGGCTGTAACAGGATGTGAGTCATGATAGCGACAGGAGTCATCACATAACCCTGTGCTACCATGGCAACCATCGGCTTCCTATGATAGCGTTACGGGGCCTCCTATGGCGGTGTAGAAAGGCAATTGGAATAGTCATGGGCCCTCGTGTGGATTTCCACAGACCTGCGTGTTTTTGGGGTTAATAAAGGAGTGAAATAGGGTATTGTTTTTATCTTATTTTGTGTTTGTGTTTATTTCTTTTCACTTCCAGATTAGTGATGGGGGTAGGGTTTTCATAGACCCTGCCATTACTAATCTAGAGCTTAGTGGCAGCTGTGAGCTGTTATTAATCCCTTATTAGCCTGATTGCCACCGCACCAGTGCAATCGGGAAGAGCCGGGTAAAGTGCCAGGATTGTCAAATATAATGGATGTGACAATCCTGGGTGGCTGTGGGCTGCTATTGTTATAACGCGCCTGCTTTAATCTTATTTTATTTAATTTCCCTTTATTTATTTTTTATTTCCAAAGGTTCCGGATCATTATCCGGAGTTCCCTGAGAACTCCAGGCCCGGGTCCGGTACTCGGGTATTTTTAAAATCGCTCGGATCCTAAATTTTACAGTCCGGGTCTGTCCATCACTAATCAATAGACAAACAAAAAAGTACATGGTGTTTATGTAGTTGTGTAAACAGAAATATGATATTCAAAATTAAAAATGACATGCCATAAGGCAAGCAAAATCAAGAAATGCAAAAAACTAAATTATTGAGTAAATGTAGTAAATATTAGTTGTATCCAAACTGTAATTAAATTGTTGTACAATGTTTTTCTCCACTTTTCTTAGATAATAATCTTTTTTCTTATTTTCTCATAGGCACTTCATTCAGGGAAAATACCCAATCAAAGTCAACATCTAAGTCAATGAGCGGGTCGAGTGAAGTACCTCAAAATTTGCAGACCACCACAGGTATGGCTTTAGCATATACAGATCTCTAAATTATGGATAAAAAAACTATTAAAAATAATTTTAACACAAACAGTCCCATTCTCACACCACATAAAAATACCCAATTAAAGAAAGCAGCCAAAGCTCTCATTGAGCCCAATAGGAGTCCTTGTGTCCAATCTATAAATAAAGTGACTCAAGTTGCGCAAGGGCCTTAAATAGGTTACCACCTCTAACCTCTGATCTATGGCCTTTATAATTAATTTGCTTTACAATTGGAAATTTTTTGGTAGGGATTTTAGGTGTTCCATCTCATGCAGAGTCTTTGTTTTCTCAATGTCCCTGATGCGCTCACGGACTCCCACCTTTAACCCCCTAACCCCTGGACGATTTTTCCGTTTTTGTTTTTTGCTCCCCTTTTTCCGAGAGTCGTAACTTTTTTATTTTTCCCGTCAATCTTGCCATAAGAGGGCTTGTTATTTGCGGGACGTATTGGTCTTTTAAGTGAAACCATGAGTTTTAACATATATGGTACTGGAAAACCGCAAAAAATGTCCACGTGCGGAAAAATTCCAAAAAAGTGTGATTGGACAATGGTTTATGGGGTGCTTTATTCACCGTGTTCACTTTATGGTAAAACTGATGGGTGGGTGTGATACTTCAGGTTGGTATGAGTTCGTTAATACCAAACATGTTTAGGTTTACTTTTATATAAGGGGTTAAAGAAAGATTTGTCCAAAAAATTGGAGCACTTTCAGCGCCATTTTCTGCAACTTATAGTGTTCTCATTTTTCGGGATGTGGGGCTCACTGATAGCTTATTTGTTTGCATTTTTAGCCGAACCATTTTTGCGCAGACGCTACGTTTTGACTCCCTGGTATTGCATTTTGCTCAAAATTTGCGAAGACCAAAAAACTTAACTTTGCCGGTTGTAATTTTTTTTTACGGCTACGCCGTCTACCGATCATATTAGTTCATTTTATATTTTGATAGACTGGGCATTTCTGAACTCTGTGATACCAAATGAGTTGGTATGAGGCGGGGCTCGGCGGCTCTGCTCTGTGTGGGGCTGCTCAGCTCTGTGCGTCTCGGCTCTGTGCGGCAGGCAATGAGGCACGGGCCATTCTGAATATGGCGGTGAGCGCTTTAAATAATGGCGCCTAAAGTCGGCGCATGCGCAGATGGAGCTCTCGGCTTAATCTTTCATCTGCGCATGTGTGGCACCACTGAGGCTTCAGTCGCCACAGAGGTACTGCACCTCATCCAGAGGTGTGGTATTCCATCTTGAGTATGAAGGAGGTCATCCACTGGTTCACACAAAAGCACAACACCCTGATTCAGCAACACCTCATCAGAAATGGCAAGGGAGTGCTGTACCTGAAGCCAGGCTGAAAGGGTGGAGTCTTAGGAGTGGGAAAACAGTAGTAAAGTGGGAACAGGAATGTGAGTGTGGAGAGGGAAGGAGAAGTAGAGGAGTGAAGAGACCTTTGGTCTGGAGCTGGTTCACCTCGACCCAGGGCCAGACAGAAGGGGTCCCAGGGACCACGGGAAGTGCACCAGCCACCTGTGGCCATGTTCCACATACAGCAACCAAGTGGAGGAACTTGGCCGCATATCGGGGACTGGTCCCTAGGCTACAGGAGAAGAACCTACGTACTCCGCTAGTAAAACCAACGGCTGAGGTGACTGCAAGCACATAGGCCACATCCATACACGAGTTCACTGGAAGGTGACTTTACAGGGCCAAGGGATAGAGCTTCACACCGCCCAAAAGGGCTCGCGGGCACTGGCACAGGGCTCTGTGTACGAAGGCGCAAAAGCAGGAGGGAGAAGCAAGCACAGGAAGGCGACCAGGAAAGGGACAAATAAAGAATTGCTCCGGACTCGACCTCCGAACTACCCGAGATCGGCTGGAGCCCTTCACAGTGATACCCAGCACTCTAAAGGCGATCACTGGCTAGTAGTGTTACCTTGGAACCTGCTACAGTGAGTAAACATCTTGAGACTGCATTCCTGTGTCGCTCCGTTATTCACCTGCGCCTCCGGCTCTGCAAACCACCACCATCATAGACTACTACCACCACCATTCGCCCCAGGGCCCAGCTCTACCTGTGGACAGCTATACCAATAAAGCTACATCACCAACTGACCCCGGGGTCCCATCCGCAGCGTCGGCTATCTCTGGCCGAATACCACAGGTGCCATCACGAACTACCATCCCCATCATTCATCATCATCTCTTTCATCTTTATTAAATGACACCGCCGGGGTCATGGAACCGGGCCTTGCCACCGTGGCGTCCCAGCAGCAGAAACGTGGCCTGGTAACAGTGCCCCACGGCCCCGGTTTGTGCGTCACATGCGACGACTCCGGCCACCATTATTTGAGGCCCTCACCGCCATCTTCATAATGGCCAGTGCCTTATCCTCCACACAGAGCAGCGCCCGCAGTGGGTCCCCTCTGTACCACTCACAGCATCAAAGGACTCCAGTATCACCCCTGTCACCTGTGATCCCTGCTCCTCTGCCGCTCTCCTCCTTGGTAAGACACCATCGAATTATAAAACGGACACCATATGGGGTTTTTTCCCTCCAAATTTGGGATGCATCTTATAATCTGGTGCGTCTTATAAAACGAAAAATACGGTATACAGCAAAGTCTTGCATTGGAACTGTTTTTCATTTGGAACTGGAGGTACACTTTAAGATATTTTGGTTGCGATTCATCTAGAATGGCGTTCACACTGGTCTAATTAGGGGGCATGAAGAGTCAGATGCTCCTAATTCATGAAAAGGTTAAACTGGTGTGATCAGAGACAACTGTAAGGCAAGGTTCACACTGTGTTTGTGCTCACTGACGGCATACCCTCCAGAGGTATGTGCCTGATTTTGGCCACAGTCAGGATGGATGTCAAGGCATTCGTCTGCTGTAACGGCTCACTATCAATATGATCGCATATTGACTCTACACCCACCTTTTTTTTTTTAACAAAACATGACTTGCAGAATATGGCGACAGAAGCCAAATTGTTTTTGTAAAAATTTTTTGAGCAGTAAATTAAAAAATAAATATATAAATTTGACATCCCATAATCATGACTCTTAGAAAAAGTTAAAAGATCGCTACCAGATAACCAAAAAGTGACCAGTGCTATTACAAACAAGTAAAAAATTAAAGTGACATTACTGGCGTTTTTTTTTTCACCATTTCCACTTATTTGGTAAAATAAATGGTGTCATGCAAAAATAGCAAGCCCTCTTGCTTCTAATACTAAAAAAGTTATGGCTCCCAGTAGGAGAGGAAAAAAAATGACAGTATTCTGGGAAAAAGTTCTATGTCTGCGTCATTACAACCTCATGCTCAGGGATTGTTACGCCACAAATGTCCTGTCCATAGTCAAAGCAATCTGATGTACACCGTACACAAGTATTGGTGCTCAACTCTAAATCATTAAATTCAGGTCTTTTATATGGTCCCACTGCCACAGGTATATAAATTCCAGCCTCTAAACATGCAATCTGTTCTGCAAATATTTGTGAAACAATAACAAATTCTAAAGAGCTTACTGGTCACTGATCATGGTGCTGTAATATGTTGTCACAAGTCATTTCATGAATGGCAAAACTGACCTGGTTTGGTGTTGAATAACTTGACTGGCCCTCAAAGAGTCCTAACCTCAACCCCATCAAACGCCTTTTGGCCTGAACTAGAGATTGCAAACCAGGTCCTCTCGTCCATCATCAGTGGCTGACCTGATAAATCAACAAAGTCTGCATAAAAATACCTCAGAATTCGTTAGAAAGCCTTCCAAAAGAGTGTAAGCTGCAATATCAGCAAAGCGAAATGACCATGGATTTAGAATGAAATGTCATAAAAGCTCCTTCCAATGTAATGTGTAGACATCACGATACTTTCTTCATCGTTCCTTATGGGAGACCCAGACCATGGGTGTATAGCTTCTGCCTCCGGAGGACACACAAAGTACTACACTCAAACGTGTAGCTCCTCCCTCCGGGCTATATACACCCCCTGGATGACAATCTAACCAGTTCAATGCTTTGTGTTTCAGGAGGTCACACACACACATGCATTCTCTGATTTTTAATTTTTAAGATTTTTGATTTCAAAGATATGGAAGAAAAGCGGGTCCAGTCTGGACTCCCGGCATGTCCCTTCTCACCCCACTGTGTCGGCGGTGCTGTTAAGGTTGACTTTACAAGGCTGGAGCCTTCACATGCCGCGCTCCTTCACCATCCTCTGAGGCTCTGGCTTGAAGTGGGAGCCATCACGGTCCTCTCTGCTTTGCAGGAGACCGGTCTCCATCCGCAGCCCTGTCAGGATTCTGCCGGACGGAGCGCTTAACCCCCCCCAGGGACATGGCCCTGCGTCTCAAAAGCTAAGTATTGAGACGTTTCTCAGGGGTCCCGGGTACATTTATTATGGGGAGAGTGTGTCTTTTGACTTTGCTGTAAATTCCGGCCGGTTCTCTGGGTTTTTCCTGAGAACCGCGCCGAGGGTGCCTGCTCGTCGGCCGCATGTAAAAATCTAGGCCCCGGCTTCAGTTGCGGCCTAGTTTCGGTTTCAGCTTCCCCTGCATGTCATTCATGCAGGGGAACAGTGTGGCTCCGCCCACCGGCCGTTCAGCAGAGGGGAGGACACTCCTCTCTGAGGAGATGTTTCCCTCCCCTGTATCTCTCCTTGGCCCTCCGGTTTCCCGCTCTTGGGCTAATCCCCGCCCCCCCTCCTCACTCCAGCTCCATTTTATCAGCGTTCTCACACTGATCGGCGCTGGCTGCTGCAGCTGCTGCATCCTGGAAAGCGCTTCACTGGGGGTCCGAGCTGTGGAATCCGGAGGGCACACACGGTCTGGTAAGCCACAACCTCTGGTTGTGGGCTTTATTATACACTCTCAGGGGGTCATTCTACAGGAGTGTATTCTTTACTGCAGAGCCTCCACCTCAGCAGCATGTCTGTCACTAGGAGCAAGTCTGCTAAGCTGTACGCTATATGACTGCATGTAAGCTCATTCTGCAAGAACCGAGCACTTATCCACACTGTGATGCCTGCTCTAACATGGTGGTGCCTCAGCCTGGAGCCTCTTCAGGGGTCCCTCCGGCTGCTCCGGCCCCGGTGGCTGAACCCCCGGCTTGGGTAGCATCTTTTTCCAGAGCTATCTCCCAGTCTTTTGCCGACTCCATGGTACAGCTGTCCCGGACTCTGCTGACCATGAATCAGCCCCCTTCTCAGGGCGCCTCTGCTGCTCCGAGCTCTGCAGAGCTCTCAGAGCATGTTTTAGGACCCCGTCCTCCTAAACGGAGACGCAGGAACCCTTCTCCTTCCTCGTCCCACGGCTCTGATTCACGAGCTGAATTGCAGGGCGAGGAGGATACTTTTACTGTGGGCTCAGACGCTACCTCTATGTACCCCATTGACTTATCTGAGGGTGATGCGGATGTTAGTGACTTGATTGCATCCATTAACTCCGTACTGAACCTCAGTCCCCCAGTGTCAGAGGAACAAGCCTCTCTGGTAGAAATACACCAGTTTACCTCTCCTAAGAGAGCTAGGAGTACGTTTTTTAACCACTCCAGTTTTCAGGCCACTGTTACCAAGCCCAGGGCCTGTCCTGACAAACGCTTCCCAAAGCGTAGTTCTGATGACCGTTTTCCCTTTCCACCAGAGGTGGTTAAGGAGTGGGCTCAGTCCCCAAAGGTAGACCCTCCGGTGTCTAGAATCTCAGCCCGGACAGTCGTATCTGTGGCCGATGGCACCTCTCTTAAGGATCCCACTGACCGCCAGGTTGACCTTCTGGCCAAATCTGTATATGAGGCGGCAGGAGCCTCGTTCTCCCCGTCTTTTGCAGCAGTGTGGGCTCTTAAGGCAGTCTCTGCCTCTCTGGCGGAGATACATTCCCTCGCCAGGGACTCTATACCCGAGATGGTTGCCTTAACTTCCCAGGCTTCGGCTTTTTCGTCCTACGCCATGTCTGCCATTCTGGAGGCTTCTCACCGCACGGCGGTGGCTTCCGCTAATTCTCTCGCGATCCGCAGGATTTTGTGGCTTCGAGAGTGGAAAGCAGACGCTTCTTCTAAGAAGTACCTTGCTGGGCTCCCCTTTGCTGGGTCCCGGCTGTTCGGTGAACAACTGGATGAAATTATTAAGGAAGCTACTGGCGGGAAGAGTACTTCCTTGCCACAAACTAAAACCAGGAAACCTGTCCAGGGCAGGAACCAGTCGAGGTTTCGTTCCTTTCGTTCCTCTAACTGGTCGTCCTCTAAGCCCTCAGCCTCGTCCACTAACTCAGCCAAGGATCGTAAACCCAACTGGCGCGCGAAGCCGCGTCCTCAGAAGAACGGAGGAGCCGCTGCCACTAAGGCAGCCTCCTCTTGACTATCTGGCTGCGCCAGCAACGTCCTTGGTCGGTGGCAGGCTCTCCCTCTTTGGCGACGTGTGGTTTCAGCACGTCTCCGATCAGTGGGTGCGGGATATCATCTCCCACGGCTACAGGATAGAATTTTCTTCCAGCCCGCCAAACAGATTTTTTCTGTCCATTCCCCCCTGCTCCAAAGCCGCCGCCTTCTCACAGGCCGTGGCATCCTTGCAGGCCAACGGTGTAATTGTTCCGGTTCCCGCCCGGGAACGGTTCAGAGGTTTCTACTCAAACCTCTTCCTAGTCCCCAAGAAGGACGGTTCCTTCCGGCCCATCCTGGATCTCAAGCTTCTCAACAAGCATGTTCAGGTGCGGCGCTTTCGCATGGAATCTCTGAGATCAGTCATTGCCTCAATGACCCAAGGAGATTTTCTAGCATCCATCGACATCAGAGATGCCTATCTGCATGTGCCTATTGCGGTTTCACACCAACGTTGGCTACGCTTTGCAGTCGGAGAGGAACATTTCCAATTCGTGGCTCTCCCCTTCGGGTTAGCCACGGCCCCTCGTGTTTTCACCAAGGTCATGGCAGCAGTGGTTGCGGTCCTGCATCTCCAGGGGTTGGCAGTAATCCCCTACCTGGACGACCTTCTAGTCAAGGCCTCATGCAGTGCAGACTGCCAGCGGAGCGTCTCGCTCACTCTCGACACGCTTGTTCAATTCGGGTGGCTTGTCAATCTGCCCAAGTCCACTTTGACCCCGACCCAGGAACTTACGTACCTAGGGATGCAATTCGAGACTCTGCCGGCACTTGTGAAGCTGCCCTTAGTCAAACAGCAGTCCCTTCATCTGGCGGTGCGCTCTCTGTTGAAGCCCCGCCGTCATTCCATCAGGCACCTCATGCAGGTGCTGGGTCAGATGGTGGCGTCAATGGAAGCGGTTCCCTTTGCCCAGTTCCATCTGCGTCCCCTGCAGCTGGACATTCTCCGCTGTTGGGACAAGCGGACCTCTTCCTTGCACAGGCTAGTGGCTCTGTCGCCGCAGACCAGGAGCTCTCTTCAGTGGTGGCTTCGGCCCCTCTCTCTGTCACAGGGACGCTCCTTCCTGACTCCGTCCTGGGTGATCCTCACCACGGATGCCAGCCTCTCCGGCTGGGGAGCAGTATTTCTCCACCACCGAGCACAGGGCACTTGGACTCCGTCCGAATCAGCCCTCTCGATCAATGTGCTGGAAATCAGGGCTGTTCTTCTAGCTCTCGTAGCCTTTCACCACCTGTTGGCGGGCAAGCACATTCGAGTCCAGTCGGACAACGCGACAGCGGTTGCCTACATCAATCACCAGGGCGGGACTCGCAGCCGCCTGGCGATGTTGGAGGTTCAACGAATCCTTCAGTGGACGGAGGACTCCAAGTCCACCATATCCGCAGTCCACATCCCAGGCGTAGAAAACTGGGAGGCCGATTATCTCAGCCGTCAAACCGTGGACAGCGGCGAGTGGGCCCTGCATCCGGCAGTGTTCAGGTCAATCTGCCGCAAGTGGGGCACTCCGGAAGTGGATCTAATGGCATCCCGGCACAACAACAAGGTTCCGGTTTACGTGGCTCGCTCCCACGATCCTCAGGCCTTCGCAGCGGACGCGCTGGTTCAAGATTGGTCCCAGTTCCGTCTGGCCTATGTGTTTCCTCCTCTAGCGCTCTTGCCCAGGGTTCTGCGCAAGATCAGAATGGAGGGCCGTCGGGTCATAATCATTGCTCCAGACTGGCCCAGGCGAGCTTGGTACCCAGACCTGCTCCGTCTGTCCGTAGAAATGCCGTGGCATCTCCCGGACCGCCCAGACCTTCTCTCTCAAGGTCCGTTTTTCCGCCAGAATTCTGCGGCTCTCAGATTGACGGCGTGGCTCTTGAGTCCTGGATCCTGACGGCTTCAGGCATTCCTTCTGAGGTCATCTCCACTATGACTCAGGCTCGGAAGTCTTCCTCGGCCAAGATTTACCACAGGACTTGGAAGATTTTCCTGTCCTGGTGTCGCTTTTCCGGCCATGCTCCTTGGCCGTTCTCCTTGCCGACCATCCTGTCCTTTCTACAGTCCGGTCTGCAGCTAGGACTGTCCCTCAATTCCCTCAAGGGACAGGTGTCGGCTCTGTCGGTATTATTCCAGCGGCGTATCGCCCGACTGGCTCAGGTGCGCACCTTCATGCAGGGCGCATCTCACCTCATTCCTCCTTACCGGCGGCCTTTGGATCCCTGGGATCTTAATCTGGTCCTCACGGCCTTACAGAAACCCCCCTTTGAGCCTCTTAGGGAGGTTCCTTTGTTTAGACTTTCACAGAAAGTGGTTTTTCTAGTAGCCATAACTTCTCTCAGGAGAGTCTCTGATTTGGCTGCGCTCTCTTCGGAGTCACCTTTTTTAGTGTTTCACCAAGACAAGGTGGTTCTCCGTCCGACTCCGGATTTTCTCCCTAAGGTGGTGTCTTCTTTCCACCTTAACCAGGACATTTAGTTGCCTTCCCTTTGTCCGGCCCCTGTGCATCGCTTTGAGAAGGCGTTGCATACCTTGGATTTGGTGCGGGCGCTCCGAATCTATGTGTCACGCACCGCCGCTTTTAGGTGGTGCACCTCACTTTTTGTGCTAACCACGGGTCAGCGCAAGGGTCTCTCGGCTTCTAAACCGACCCTAGCTCATTGGATTAGGTCGGCCATCTCCGATGCCTACCAGTGTTCTCAGGTGCCCCCACCGCCAGGGATTAAGGCGCACTCGACCAGAGCTGTCGGTGCCTCCTGGGCTTTCAGGCACCAGGCTACGGCTCAGCAGGTTTGTCAGGCTGCCACTTGGTCTAGTCTGCACACCTTTTCGAAGCACTACCAAGTGCATGCTCATGCTTCGGCAGATGCGAGTTTGGGCAGACGCATCCTTCAGGCGGCTGTCGCCCATTTGTGAAGTTAGGTTTTGCCTACTTCTCAGTTTGGTTTATTTCCCACCCATGGACTGCTTTGAGACGTCCCATGGTCTGGGTCTCCCATAAGGAACGATGAAGAAAAAGAGAATTTTGTTTACTTACCGTAAATTCTTTTTCTTATAGTTCCGACATGGGAGACCCAGCACCCTCCCTGTTGCCTGTTGGCAGTTCTTGTTCCGTGTGTTTCACCGGCTGTTGTTGTAGACAGAGGTTCCGGTTTTTCCGAGTTTTACTCTATCTCTACTTATGGGTGGATGTCCTCCTTCAGCTTTTGCACTGAACTGGTTAGATTGTCATCCAGGGGGTGTATATAGCCCGGAGGGAGGAGCTACACGTTTGAGTGTAGTACTTTGTGTGTCCTCCGGAGGCAGAAGCTATACACCCATGGTCTGGGTCTCCCATGTCGGAACTATAAGAAAAAGAATTTACGGTAAGTAAACAAAATTCTCTTTTTCTTTGTCGCTCTATTGGGAGACCCAGACAATTGGGTGTATAGCTACTGCCTCCGGAGGCCACACAAAGTATTACACTTAAAAGTGTAAGGCCCCTCCCCTACTGCCTATACACCCCCCGTGGGATCACGGGCTCCTCAGTTTTCATGCTTTGTGCGAAGGAGGCTAACATCCACGCATAGCTCCACTGTTTAGTCAGCAGCAGCTGCTGACTTTGTCGGATGGAAGAAAAGAGGGCCCATACTAGGGCCCCCAGCATGCTCCCTTCTCACCCCACTTTTGTTGGCGGTGTTTGTTAAGGTTGAGGTACCCATTGCGGGTACGGAGGCTGGAGCCGACATGCTGCTTTCCTTCCCCATCCCCTTAGGGCTCTGGGTGAAGTGGGATCCTATCGGTCTCCAAGTACAGGAGACCGTGCTCCGTCCACAACCCCTGGGAATCTGCTGGACATGGAGCTGAGTATCGTCAGGGACAGGGCCCTGCTACATTAAGGTACTCTGGGTCCCCGTACAGATCGCGCACACACACCAGCATTGCTGGGTGTGTTAGTGCGCCGGGGACAGCAGCGCGGCGCGCTGGTGCTTTACTCACTGCAGCTTTGCTGAGTGAGTTTCTGTATTAGGAACTGCCGCGCCGGCCGCGGCTGGCGGTTTTTTACACTGCGGCGCGGCTGGGACGTGTGGTGCGCCGGGGACTTCCGCGCTGGCCGTGCTTATACGACGGCCGCGCTTATAAATCGAGTCCCCGGCTTTTGCGGCCTAGTTCCGTTTCGTTCCCGCCCCCAGGCCTGCCAGTCAGGGGAAGGGCGGGACGCTGGTCAGAACGTCAGCGCCGAGGGCTGGAGTCTGCTTAGCATACTCCAACCCCCCTCACTAGGCACAGTGGGACGCTAGTTTCCCGCACTTTGTCTGGGGCACGCCCACGGCCCGCCCCTCTTCACAGGACGCCGGCAGCCATTCCTGTTTGCAGTCTGAGTGGAGAAGGGACACGAGCTCTGGGAGACCCAGGCACGGGATTCTGGCGGTCACACACCCGCTTTTCAGCGGGCGGTAAGCAGCCCTCGAGGGCTCACCCCACTAGTGCCGCAGTGTTCATTTGTACTTTATGCTTGTATGATACATTGCATTGTACGGTCGCTATTCTTGGCTATATACCCTCCTAGATTGCTAGACAACAGCATGTCGTCCGCAAAAAGCAAAGGGGCCAAGACACAGGCTTTCTATGCTACTTGTACCGCATGTAAGGCTGTTCTACCGGCAGGTGCCACTGACCCCCATTGTGTGCAATGTTCGGCCCCTGTAGCACTTGCTCTGCCGGGGCCTCTGCTAGAGGTGGCCCAAGGAGAACCACCTGTGAACACTGTCCAGGTGACAGGGACGGAGTTTGCAGTTTTTGCTGATAGACTGTCGGTGACTATGTCTAAAATCCTTGAGACTTTGCAGTCCAGACCGGTAACTCAGACCATGGGCACTGTTGATTCAATGCTCCCTGGTTCCCCTCTTTTGGAACACATCCGTGCTCCGGGGGGGTCCCATGCATCCCGGGGTGATGGCTCTGACACGGACGACAGTCCCAGACAGCCTAAGCGAGCTCGCTATGAGCGACCCTCGACTTCATCACACTGGTCAGGGTCCCAGCAGGAAGGCTCTCTGTTTGATGAGACAGAGGTTGCTGATCAGGATTCTGATCCTGAGACCGCTCTCAATCTGGATACACCTGATGGGGACGCAATGGTGAACGATCTCATAGCGTCCATCAATAAAATGTTGGATATTTCTCCCACAGCTCCTCCAGTGGAGGAGTCAGCTTCACAGCAGGAGAAATTCCATTTCAGGTATCCTAAGCGTAAATTGAGTACTTTTCTGGACCACTCTGACTTTAGAGAGTCAGTCCAGAAACACCACGCTTATCCAGATAAGCGTTTCTCCAAACGTCTTAAGGATACACGTTATCCCTTTCCCCCTGACGTGGTCAAAGGCTGGACCCAGTGTCCAAAGGTGGATCCCCCAATCTCCAGGCTTGCGGCTAGATCCATAGTTGCAGTGGAAGATGGGGCTTCACTTAAAGACGCCACTGACAGACAGATGGAGCTCTGGTTGAAATCCATCTATGAAGCTATCGGCGCGTCGTTTGCTCCAGCATTCGCAGCCGTATGGGCACTCCAAGCTATTTCAGCTGGTTTGGCGCAGATTGACACTGTCACACGTACATCTGTTCCGCAAGTAGCGTCCTTAACCTCTCAAATGTCTGCATTTGCGTCTTACGCTATTAATGCTGTCCTGGACTCTACAAGCCGTACGGCAGTGGCGTCCGCCAACTCCGTGGTTTTACGCAGAGCATTGTGGTTAAGGGAATGGAAGGCAGATTCTGCTTCCAAGAAGTGCTTAACCAGTTTGCCATTTTCTGGTGACAGACTGTTTGGTGAGAGATTGGATGAAATCATTAAACAGTCCAAGGGTAAGGATTCATCCTTACCTCAGCCCAGACCAAATAAACCCCAACAGAGGAAGGGACAGTCGAGGTTTCGGTCCTTTCGAGGCTCGGGCAGGTCCCAATTCTCCTCGTCCAAAAGGACTCAAAAGGATGAGAGGAGCTCAGATTCTTGGCGGGCCCAGTCACGCCCAAAGAAAGCAGCCGGAGGAACCGCTACCAAAGCGGCTTCCTCATGACTTTCGGCCTCCTCTCTCCGCATCCTCGGTCGGTGGCAGGCTCTCCCGCTTTGGCGACATTTGGCTGCCACATGTCAAGGACCGTTGGGTGAGAGACATTCTGTCTCACGGGTACAGGATAGAGTTCAGTTCTCGTCCTCCAACTCGATTCTTCAGAACTTCTCCGCCTCCCGGCTGAGCCAATGCTCTTCTGCAGGCGGTGTGCTCTTTAAAGGCAGAAGGAGTGGTGATCCCTGTTCCTCTTCAGGAGCAAGGTCACGGTTTTTACTCCAATTTGTTTGTGGTGCCAAAAAAGGACGGGTCTTTCCGTCCTGTTCTGGACCTAAAACTGCTCAACAAGCATGTGAAAACCAGGCGGTTCCGGATGGAATCCCTCCGCTCCGTCATCGCCTCAATGTCTCAAGGAGATTTCCTAGCATCAATAGACATCAAGGATGCTTATCTCCACGTGCCGATTGCTCCAGAACACCAGCGTTTTCTACGCTTCGTTATAGGAGACGAACACCTTCAGTTCGTAGCCCTGCCTTTCGGTCTGGCGACAGCCCCAAGGGTCTTCACCAAGGTCATGGCAGCAGTAGTAGCAGTCCTGCACTCTCAGGGTCACTCTGTGATCCCTTACTTGGACGATCTACTTGTCAAGGCACCCTCTCAAGAGGCATGCCAACACAGCCTGAACGTTGCGCTGGAGACTCTCCAGAGTTTCGGGTGGATCATCAACTTTTCAAAGTCAAATCTGACCCCAACCCAATCGATAACATACCTTGGCATGGAGTTTCATACTCTATCAGCGATAGTGATGCTTCCGCTGGACAAACAGCGTTCACTACAGACAGGGGTGCAATCTCTCCTTCAGGGCCAGTCGCATCCCTTGAGACGCCTCATGCACTTCTTGGGGAAGATGGTAGCAGCAATGGAGGCAGTCCCTTTCACGCAGTTTCATCTGCGTCCATTACAATGGGACATTCTCCGCCAATGGGACGGGAAGTCGAAGTCCCTAGACAGGAACGTCTCCCTTTCTCAGGCGGCCAAGGATTCTCTTCAGTGGTGGCTTCTTCCCACCTCATTGTCAATAGGAAAGTCTTTCCTACCCCCATCCTGGGCGGTGGTCACAACGGACGCGAGTCTATCAGGGTGGGGAGCAGTTTTTCTCCACCACAGGGCTCAAGGTACGTGGACTCAGCAAGAGTCCACCCTTCAGATCAATGTTCTGGAAATCAGAGCAGTGTATCTTGCCCTACAAGCCTTCCAGCAGTGGCTAGAAGGCAAGCAGATCCGAATTCAGTCGGACAACTCCACAGCGGTGGCATACATCAACCACCAAGGAGGGACACGCAGTCGGCAAGCCTTCCAGGAAGTCCGGCGGATTCTGACGTGGGTGGAAGACACGGCATCCACCATATCCGCAGTTCACATCCCGGGCGTAGAAAACTGGGAAGCAGACTTCCTCAGTCGCCAGGGTATGGACGCAGGGGAATGGTCTCTTCACCCGGACGTGTTTCAGGAAATTTGTCGCCGCTGGGGGAGGCCGGACGTCGACCTAATGGCGTCCCGGCACAACAACAAGGTCCCGGCCTTCATGGCACGGTCTCACGATCTCAGAGCTCTGGCGGCGGACGCCTTAGTTCAAGATTGGTCGCAGTTCCGGCTGCCTTATGTGTTCCCACCTCTGGCGCTGTTGCCCAGAGTGCTACGCAAGATCAGGTCCGACTGCCGCCGCGCCATCCTCGTCGCTCCAGACTGGCCAAGGAGGTCGTGGTACCCGGATCTGTGGCATCTCACGGTAGGACAACCGTGGGCAATACCAGACCGGCCAGACTTGCTGTCTCAAGGGCCGTTTTTCCATCAGAATTCTGCGGCCCTGAGCCTGACTGTGTGGCCATTGAGTCCTGGATCCTAGCGTCTTCAGGATTATCTCAAGAGGTCATTGCCACCATGAGACAGGCTAGGAAACTATCCTCTGCCAAGATCTACCACAGGACGTGGAAGATATTCTTAACTTGGTGCTCTGCTCAGGAAGTTTCCCCCTGGCCATTTGCTTTGCCTACGTTTCTTTCCTTCCTGCAATCCGGGTTGGAAAAAGGTCTGTCGCTCGGCTCCCTTAAGGGACAAGTCTCTGCGCTATCTGTATTTTTTCAGAAGCGCCTAGCACGACTTCCTCAGGTACGCACGTTCCTGCAAGGGGTTTGTCATATCGTCCCTCCTTACAAGCCCTGGGATCTGGGATCTGAACAGGGTTCTAATTGCTCTCCAGAAGCCGCCTTTCGAGCCTTTGAGGGATGTTTCCCTGTCTCGCCTTTCACAGAAAGTGGCCTTTCTAGTAGCGGTCACGTCTCTTCGGAGAGTGTCCGAGCTAGCAGCGCTGTCATGCAAATCTCCCTTCCTGGTGTTTCACCAGGACAAGGTGGTTCTGCGCCCGATTCCGGAGTTTCTCCCTAAGGTGGTATCCCCCTTTCATCTCAATCAGGATATCTCCTTACCTTCTTTGTGTCCTCGTCCAGTTCATCAATGTGAAAAGGATTTGCATTTGTTGGATCTGGTGAGAGCACTCAGAATCTACATTTCTCGTACGGCGCCCCTGCGCCGCTCGGATGCACTCTTTGTCCTTGTCGCCGGCCAGCGTAAAGGGTCGCAGGCTTCCAAATCCACCCTGGCTCGGTGGATCAAGGAACCAATTCTTGAAGGCTACCGTTCTGCGGGGCTTCCGGTTCCCTCAGGGCTGAAGGCCCATTCTACCAGAGCCGTGGGTGCGTCCTGGGCATTACGGCACCAGGCTACGGCTCAGCAAGTGTGCCAGGCGGCTACCTGGTCGAGTCTGCACACTTTTACCAAGCATTATCAGGTGCATACCTATGCTTCGGCGGACGCCAGCCTAGGTAGACAAGTCCTTCAGGCGGCGATTGCTCACCTGTAGAAAAGGGCCGTTTTTATGGCCCTATCACGAGGTATTATTTTACCCACCCAGGGATTGCTTTTGGACATCCCAATTGTCTGGGTCTCCCAATAGAGCGACAAAGAAGAAGGGAATTTTGTTTACTTACCGTAAATTCCTTTTCTTCTAGCTCTAATTGGGAGACCCAGCACCCGCCCCTGTTTTTTTGTATACACATGTTGTTCATGTTGAATGGTTTCAGTTCTCCGATATTCCTTCGGATTGAATTTGCTTAAACCAGTTTATTGGCTTTCCTCCTTCTTGCTTTTGCACTAAAACTGAGGAGCCCGTGATCCCACGGGGGGTGTATAGGCAGTAGGGGAGGGGCCTTACACTTTTAAGTGTAATACTTTGTGTGGCCTCCGGAGGCAGTAGCTATACACCCAATTGTCTGGGTCTCCCAATTAGAGCTAGAAGAAAAGGAATTTACGGTAAGTAAACAAAATTCCCTTCTTTGTCAATATAGTGTGTAATAGGTTCTGCTTCTTCCAATGGTGAGAATTGGAGTTTGCTCCTTTGCTGATGTGTAACTATGTGCGTGAGATTTCTAATCAATCGGTTTTGGTATAAATTTCAGCAAACCCCAAAAAGAAGACGGTCAAAATGAGAAATCGGGAGACAGTCCATCCCTGTCAGAAGCCAAGGTAAGCACTAAATATAGCTGTCATTTCGGTAGCTTTATTATTATAAGGCTCTGTCTGTGGTGTAACCCTTACCTCTGGAGTTATGGTATTTGTTACTGCAAAAGCTACAGATACCTGAACTCAGACGGGTTCTTGGGTAATCTGAAAATACCAAGTTTTTACCCAATCTTCAACTCTTTCAGAAATAGAAAGTAAAGGAGGATCTGTGCCGCCCCCATGCCAGAAGCCAAGCTGCTCGGATCAGGATCCGCGGTGGCTCGAGGGGTCTCCGGACCCGGGGTCGTGCGGCCACTCAAATGAAGGGGGTATTTACATGGGATTGTGTTAGAGTTCGTGACGCCACCCGTGGTATGTAGTAATTTGGAGTACCACCACTGCAGTTGGGAGTACCCGGGGGTGATGGAATGGGGCAGCCAGGTGTTAGAACCCTCCATGGGTAGGGGGATGCCCCGGGACTCGGTAATGGCGAGGGGGGAGTGTCGTTGGGTGCGAAGGGGGTCACTTGCGTACTCAGTCCATTAAGCTGACACCAACAACTGGATAAACCAAAGTTCTGGATACCGTTGCCGCTGAGGGGAGCTAGTTCGGGTCCCGTCCCCAATGGTGCTGCCTGGCGATCCGTGACCTGCCTCCTGGCACTAAGTTTACTTCTCTGTTGGTCCCGGTAGTATGGAACTTGCCAGCTCCCGCTCCCCACTGTGGCTAAGTGTGGGAGCTTGCTCTCAGGGTTCACGCTTGGGATTTTCTGTTTTAGTGGAAAGTGCTATCCCACTCGTTGCGCTAGTACCCCGATTTTGGAGCGGGTGGAGAGCGGATCTTGAAGGCTCCATTCTCGTCGGGTAAATTGCCAAGTTGCCTGAAGCTACTCCCTGACCTAGGGTCCATGTACCCCGTCTTGTCCTGGTCCCAGCCCGGTGATGGTGCAAGGCCGCCGGCTATCCTCCTCGACAGTTCCGTGCCCCTTGCCATGATCCCCTAGCCCAGACCACCGTCTGCTACCTAGATAGTTTCCTAGGAGCCCGGCTCCTGACCTCCTCTCTCCTTCACTTCCAACACACCTCTCTCCACTCCTGACACTCCTGTCCTCCTCTAACCAACCCCCCAAGTGGGCGACCCTATTCCACTCCGGCAGTCCACTGGTGTGTCTGGTGGTTGTGGTGCAGAGTGTACGTAGGATTTAATTAGCTGATGTAGGCAACACCATGTAGTTGGGGACCCATAACCAAGAAGGAGGTGGATATTGCACAGGAGGGCAGATAGTGCAATACCCTGTGACGACATGATAGTCCAGGGGCGTCACGGATCCAACATTTTTCCAAAAAGACGTGTTTACTAGAATTTCTGTTTTGGATCTCCCAACTTTCCCTTTTAGGCTGGTGACTACTGCGATCCTCGCATGACACTCGGCTCACGCTGGCAGCACAGCGGGAGTCGAGTGTCACTGCGACTGAGGTCTGATCTTGCGATCGGACCAACAGCTGCGGGGGCGGGCCAACTCTGAGGAGGGGCGGGCCAGCACTGAAGAGGGTAGGGCCGACGCTGAAGAGGAGAGGGAGGGATTTATCTCCCTCTCTCCTCCTTTGCCGGCTATTCCCATTCTCGCTCTGCACCAATGTCCTGCGAGTGCAGTGTGATGTTTCTCTTGCTCCATAGACTTGAATGGGTGTGAGAGAAACAGACTTGCATTGCACCCACAGCATGCTGCAACTATTTTCTCCGTCCGATTAGGGCTGAGAAAATAATCGCTCATGGGTGCTGGCACATAGGTTAATATTGGTCCGAGTGGAATGCTATGTTTTATCGCATTCCACTCGCTCCGATTTTCATGCCGTGTGTCTTAGGCCTTAAGGCTGCTTTACACACAACGATATCGCTAGCGATCTCGTTAGCGATGTGACACGCCAGATCACAGATACGATTTGTCGAGATCACACATAGGTCGTTTTTTGTAACGCCGATCACATGTGCGATCTAGGCAAATCGTATCTGCGATCTGGCGTGTCACATCGCTAACGAGATCGCTAGCGATATCGTTGTGTGTAAAGCAGCCTTTAGTCATATAATTTGTAACATCACCGGACCACACAGCAGGTTCTTCACCTCTTATCTCTCTGTTCCAGTATAATACATCTCTCCAAGAACATTCCCATGTACCTGTACTGTTATTATGTACATATTCTCCTTGCAATTTGTAGTATGGACCGTCTGCAGGTGCAATTCGTAGAAATGGCAGCTTTTGTCCTTTAGGTCATGGACTGATTTGGACACAAATGAGACATTATTGAACAACACTTTACACAGTCTCTACCATTCTTTCCCAGTAAAATGTCTGGTAAAACCTCATTATACACATCTCAGCTGATGCAGAACCTCATTATACACAAACCTCACCTGATGAAGAACCTCATTATACACACCTCAGCTGCTGTATGATCTCATAATTCACCTCAGCTGCTAATGTTGCATTATACTGATAGAATGGCTTTCATACCTACACTATACCATTGCATGTGATGTGCAGACAGCAGTGATGCTATGTAACGTATGAGTAGAGATGAGCGGACCCAAACCTTAAAGTTTGGTATTGGTATGGAACATAGAATATACAAAAAAAACAATCAGTGTTTAAGTCGGGTGCTGTGCGTATGCTGAGCACCCAGTAAAACATTTCTGTGCTGAGGTACACTCAGTGCTCGGGTACGCTCAGAGCTCAGGTACTCTTAGTGCTCGGGTACGGTCGGTGCCCAGTCCTTTCTGAGCTGCTTGCAGTGTGTGAACGCCTTGTACTGGGGGTAACGACTTGCAGTGTGTGAACGCCTTGTACTGGGGGTAACGACCATGTGATCAGATGTAGTGCGGACCAAAAAAAACCTCCACCTACTCGCCCGAGGAAGTGATTTGTGTATGGTTGGCTGCATGTGGGCGGAGACTCAAATTACCAATCAGTGTATTTCAAATGAGGTTCAGGTGAAGTTTGGGTCCAGAACAGAACTTTTTCTAAAGTCCGGCTGATCCCGCCGAACCAAACTTTCATAGGTCTATAATCCATATGCTCTCTAGCAAACTACAGACGGACCCGGACATGAACTGGCTTAACCAGGGGGACATGTCTGGCAATGCAGGATCGGAGTCCCTGGTGGCGCAGTGTGTTACTGATGGTAGACTTTGTTTTGGGGGTCCCAGCTCTATGCAGGTCATTCACTAGGTCCTTCGTGTGGTTTTGGAATCACTGTTCTTGTGATCATTTTGACCCCACAGGGTGAGATCTTGCATGGAGCCCCAGATCGAAGGAGATTATCAGTGGTCTTGTATGTCTTCCATTTTCATATGATTTCTCCCACAGTTGGTTTCATCACACCAAGCTGCTTGCCTAGTGCAGATTGTCTTCCCAGCCTGGTGAAGGGCTACAATTTTTTTTTTCTGGTGTCCTTCGACAGTTCTTTGGTCTTCACCTTATTGGAGTTTGGAGTGTGACTGTTTGCCGTTGTGGACAGGTATCTTTTGTACTGATAACTTCAAACAGGTGCTATTACTACAGGTAATGATTGGAGGACAGAGGAGCCTCTTAAGGCTGGGGCCACACTGGGCACTACTGCGATGCTCGCATGAGACTCTGCTCGCGCTGGCAGCACAGCAGCAGCCGAGTGTCATACGAGTGTGCCTGCATCTGAGGTCCGATCATGTGATAAGACCTCAGCTGCAGGAGGCGGGCTGGCACGGAGGAGGGGAGGGAGGGATTTCTCTCCCTCTCTCTCCTCCGTAGTCGGCTATTGCCATTCTCGCACTGCACTGGCAGTACACCGGTGTACCGCGAGTGCAGTGCGATTTTTCTCTCGCCCCATTCACCTGAATGGGTGCGAGAGAAAGAGTCTCAGCTTACAATCGCAGCATGCTGAGATTGTTTCCTCGGTCCGATTAGGGCTGAGAAAATAATCGCCCATGTGTGCTGACACACAGGCTAGAATTGGTCCGAGGGGAATGCGAATTTTATCGCACTCCACTCGCACAGATTTGTGACTTCCGGTGGGGGCGGCGGTAAGTAAAAAACATGGCCGTGCGCATATAGATCTTGCTGCCAGACTTTTGCAGCGAGATTTAAGGGGTTAATGGCCGCGGGTGGAAGCGATTCCACCCGCGACTAGTAGGCACACATGTCAGCTGTTGAAAACAGCTGATGTGTGCCGACCGCCGCCGCCTGCCCGCGGCAGGGGGCGGGGCTTAACGGGACACGCTCCATGACGGATATATCCGTCCATGGTCGTGAAGGGGTTAATATTGTGTGTCACAATTTTGTTTGGATAGTTTTTGTAACAAATAAGTAATATTTTATACTTTAAGATTTGGGGTAGAGATTTTTTTTCTAATATATGTTTTTTTATGGCCCCGGGGACAATATCTAATGGAGTAATAACACTATTCTGGGAAAAAAGCATTGTCTGCCTCATTGCAACCTCCAGCTCAAGGTTTGTTATGCGATGAATGACCTTTCCATATAGTATAAGCCAAAGCAATGTTATCCACAAGTCTTAGCACTCACCTCTGAATCATTGAATTCAGGTTTTTCATATGGTCCCACTGCCACAAGTATATAAATTCCAGCCCCTAAAGGCCCAGTCACACTAAACAACTTACCAGCGATCCCAACAACGATCCAACCTGATAGGGATCGCTGGTAAGTTGCTAGGAGGTTGCTGGTGAGATGTCACACTAGCGACACTCCAGCGATCCCACCAGCAACCTGACCTGGCAGGGATCGCTGGAGCGTCGCTACACGAGTTGCTGGTGAGCTCACCAGCAACCAGTGACTAGCCCCCAGCCAGCAGCGCCGCGTAGAAGCAATGCTGCGCTTGGTAACTAAGGTAAATATCGGGTAACAAACCCGATATTTACCTTGGTTACCAGCGCACACCGCTTAGCGCTGGCTCCATACACTCATAGCCACAGTACACATCGGGTTAATTACCCGATGTGTACTCTGCTACGTGTGCAGGCAGCAGGAGCCAGCTTCTGCAGGGGGCTGGTAACCACGGTAAATCGGGTAACCAAGAAGCCCTTACCTTGGTTACCCGATATTTACCTTCGTTACCAGCATCCCCGCGCTCACGCTGCCAGTGCCGCTCCTGCTCCCTGCACACATAGGGTTAATTACCCGATGTGTAGTCTGGCTATGTGTAGTCTGGCTACGTGTGCAGAGAGAAGGGAGCCGGCACTGACAGTGTGAGAGCGGGGACACTGGTAACGAAGGAAAATATCGGGTAACCAAGGTAAGGGCTCCTTGGTTACCCGATGTTTACCGTAGTTACCAGCCTCCGCAGAAGCCGGCTCGCTGCTCACTGCACATTCAGTTGTTGCTCTGTCGCTGTCACACACAGCGATGTGTGCTTCACAGCGGGAGAGCAACAACTAAAAAATGGCCCAGGACATTCAGCAACAACCAACGACCTCACAGCAGGGGCCAGGTTGTTGCTGGATGTCACACACAGCAACATCACTAGCAACATCGCTGCTACGTCACAAAAGTTGTTCGTTAGCAGCGATGTTGCTAGCGATGTTGCTTAGTGTGACGTGGCCTTTAGACATGCAATCTACTCTGCAAATATTTGTGAAAGAGTAACAAATTCTAAAGTGCTTTCTGAATTCAACATGGCCCTGTAATATGTTGTCATAAGTCATTTCATGAAAGGCCAAAACTGACCTGGTTTTGTGTGAAATAACTTGACTGGCCATCGAAGAGTCCTAACCTCAACCCCATCAAACTCCTTTGGCCTGAACTAGAAATTACAAGCCAGGGCCCCTCGTCCAACATCAGTGGCTAACGTGATAAATAGACAAAAATTTGCATAGAAATACCTCAAAATTCTTTAGAAAGCCTTTCTAAAGAGTGTAAGCTGTAATATTCAACTTCTTATCAATGACTAGGGATTTAGAATGGGATGTCATAACACTTCCCTGGGTGTAATGTGTAGGCATCCCCATACTTTTGTCCATATAATGTGTAATAGGGTCTGCTTCTTCCAATGGTGAGAGTTGAAGATTGGTCCTATGCTGTTGTGTTAATCTGGTACGTGTATGAGATTACTAATTGGTTTTGGTATATATTTCAGATCGTCTTAAAAACACAACAATAGAACATAAAAATATACTCAAGTACACAAGACCTAGGTAAGCACTAAATATGACTGTGATTCCGGTACCTTTACATTGTATTGTAAGGCTTTGTTCAGACATTCCTTAGTTATTTCCGGTTTTTGATCCGTCTTGAGATCAGAAAAACCGAAATAAAAAGATGAAATGTATTCCTTTGAATGAGCATTGAAATGTCCTAAAATGTCTTCAGGTTTTTGTTTTGTTTTTTCTAATCCGATTATTTTATAAGGCTGCGTTCCCATGTCCTCTAATCATTCCGTTTTTGGATCTCTTTGGAAAATGTAAAAACAGATCAATTAACGGACTGATCCAAGGGATCGCTTTCATAATCAATCCGTTAACGGATCCTTTATAATTAAAGTCAATGGTTCTATTAATGAATCTGTTATTGTCTTATATCGCTATTTAGATAGATAGCTTGTATACATAGATACATAAATAGACAGATAGCATAAAGATAGATGAATAGATAGAATAGATTGGTATAGAGATAGCTAGATAACTTGGACAGCTGTTTAGCTGAATTAACAATTTTAGAAAGAAAAAAAAAAAAATGACATAGGGTTCCCCCCCAAATTTTCATAACCAGCATAAGTACAGCTGCAGGCTGCAATCCTCAGCTGTACCGTGGCTGGTTATCCAATATAGAGAGGATCCCATTCTTTGAATAAATTAGTGAAAAAATAAAGGGTACAATCCCATGTTTCCAAAAGCAGCCAAAGGACAGCATACAAATAAGCGCGATGATCTCATACTCAGTCACAGTCAATGAAGAACAGAACGATCTCCATTGACTGTGAGAGCACTCCATGCTGCCTCACAAACTACTGTGTGACAACCACTGGAGTGACCTGAGATGAGGCCAACCCAGGTCCTAGCAGCGGCTCACACGGCAGTATGTGAACGACCACGATGTCAGGAGTTCAGATGAGTTTGTTGCCAGAGGCAGTCTTGTAGACTGAGCCCTCGTGGGCAGGGTCCTCTTTCCTCTTGTACCTGTCTGTGCCTTGTTTTGTTTATGATTATTGTACTTGTCTATATTTTGTTTACCCATTTTCAAATGTAAAACGCCTTGGAATAAATGGCGCTATAATAATGAATAATAATAATAATAATCCCATGGAGATGATTGCTGTTTAAAAGCCGCACAGCACCCGAGCTTGACCCAGCGTGTCCTACAGCCACTGATCTGTGACGCACATCACTGATCGGTGTCCATGCTCAATTTTAGTCAAGCCTTTTTTTTCTTTTGGTCCGTTCTCCCCCTCTCCTCTTTGCTCCTCGACTGTACGTGCATACTGCAGTCACCGAACCACTGATCAGTGACACACATCACTAATCAGTATTCATGCTTGATTTTGGCCAGGACTTGTTTTTTTTTTTGGAATATTGGTATTTTATATTCACACAGTGCACCTTTTTTTTGTTGTCAAAAAGATCACCAAAATGCATGCATTTTCTTTTCCCCAGTAAAGTACGAGATTTATATTTTGCTGTCCACACTGTGCATCATTTTCTGCATCTTGCCTGCGTTTTTGAAGATGCAGCCAGGATGCAGCATGTCAATTCCTTTTGCGATTTCCAGTGTTTTTGAGCCCTTAGAGTCAATAGATTTGCGGGTGCGTTTTTTGTGCATTTTTTGGGGGGCAAAAAACGCTGCATCTTTGTGGTTGGCAAAGATGCACTGTGTAAACATACCCTAACACTCCAGTATTCCGCATAGCTATGCCCCAGACATGCTTTGAGCCCATTCATAAATTTCTACATTTCATGGATAATTCAGAATGTCCTTGCCAAGTTGACCTGGATTTTCAAAATTCATCCGGTGATCAATCACTTCAGTAGCAAGTTTGCTGAAGGCTACATTCCCCAAAGAGAACTCTGTGTGGATGAGTCCCTCATCCACTTCAAGGAGAGGCTGCATTTCTGTCAGTACCTGTCCAATAAGAAGGCCAGGTACGTGATCAAACTATACAAACTACGCGAGAATATCTCTGGGTACTGATCCAATCAACGTAATTCCCACCTGCTCTGGGATTGAGTGGGAAAATTGTGTGGGATTTGGTGCACCCACTGCTGGATAAGAGTCATCACCTGTATGTTGATAACTTTTATACCAGCATCCCACTTTCCAAATCCCTCTCTGCCTGAGCAAACCACAGCTTGTGGTATTGTGCGCAGAAACCGAAGGCACCTTCCTATATTGCTTATTGGGCAGATGCTCCGAAAGGGCGAAAGCATAGCCCAATGTAGCGACTACATGCTAGTGGTCAAGGACAAGAGGGACATCCTTTTCTTGACCACAATACATAGTCCTTGCAACATTGCCACCGCTGTTCGAGGTATCTCTGGAATCCCCCAACCCCTGGGTCTAACAGTTTTTGTAATGCCAGTCATTTTTGGGCACCAAGGGACAGGCGCTAATAAAGTGCCCCTTCTTTCCGCAAAAAAAAGCAAAAGGAATTTCTCCTCATATGGGACGTCCCTCCAAGCTGCATGGGCTCGAGTGAGGCCTCAGGAGGCAATACAGGCATAGCAAGATCCTCGCAGAGAGTCTTGGTATTATGAGACCTCTGACAGAACCGGCAATCATTATGGATTACAAGCGACATGGCACACTCAAGGGAGGGAGGAGTTTCATACATGACCATTGCCTCCTTTACCTTCTCAGACACCTCCGTTAAAAACTGGTTCTTGGGAGCTGGGTCATTCCACTGAGTGTCAACGGACTAGTGCCGGAATTCAGCGCAGCAATACTCTGCTGGCCGATTCTCCTGGTGCAGTGAACGAATCGTAGACTCTGCTAAACACACCTTATCTGGATCGTCATGGATAAGAGCGAGCGCAGAGAAAATCCCATCCAATGACAAAAACACAGGTGACTCAGAAGGCCAGGAAAAAGCCCATGCTTTTACGTCTCCACTCAGAAGCGAGATACAATACCTCACTACCAGAGAAAAGGGGATGTATACGAAAAAAAAACAATTTGCATGCCTCCCTGAAGTTAACAAACTGGCTGCGCTCTTTTGACAATCTTTCTGAGAGTGGCACTTTGGGTTCAAGCACTCTGGCAACCAACACAGATTGCCATGGATTAGCAGACTGCACTTGTTGAACCACCCTATTTCATTCTGCCAACTATCATGGCCAAGTATAATGCCAAAGGGTGGGACACCAAAAACTGTATCACACAACTTGCACAGATTGAGATATAATACATGATAAAGAGGATATACAGAGCAGGAAATAACCAGACGACAAAAGGATTTCCACAGCACACCAAGCAGCATCCAATAAATCACCAGCAACAGGAACATAACAGCACAAGGACTGGTTTAGCAAAAGCTAAGGGAGGACAGGCTCCGCCATCTTAAAAAGGCGGGGAATAACTGTGAAAGGTCTCCCACAGAATGTGATCTTAGAGGTACAGTGCTGGCCAAAAGTATTGGCACCCCTGCAATTCTGTCAGATAATACTCTGTTTCTTCTTGAAAATGATTGCAATCCAAAATTCTTTGGTATTATTATCTTCATTTAATTTGTCTTCAATGAAAAAAAAAATTGTCATAAAGCCAAATTGGATATAATTCCACAAACATAAAAAAGGGGGTGAAAAACAATATTGGCACGGTTTGAAAAATCATGTGATGCTTCTCTAATTTGTGTAATTAACAGCACTTGTAACTTAAGCTGGTGTCACACATAACGACGACGACAACGACGTCGCTGCTACGTCACCATTTTCTGTGACGTTGCAGCGACGTCCCGTCGCTGTCGCTGTGTGTGACATCCAGCAACGACCTGGCCCCTGCTGTGAGGTCGCCGGTCGTTGCTGAATGTCCAGCTTCATTTTTTGGTCGTCACTCTCCCGCTGTGACACACACATCGCTGTGTGTGACAGCGAGAGAGCGACGAAATGAAGCGATCAGGAGCCGGCACTGGCAGCTGCGGTAAGCTGTAACCAGCGTAAACATCGGGTAACCAAGGGAAGACCTTTCCCTGGTTACCCGATGTTTACGCTGGTTACCAGCCTCCGCTCTTGCTGCCAGTGCCGGCTCCTGCACTGTGACATGTGGCTGCAGTATGCATCGGGTAATTAACCCGATGTATACTGTAGCAAGGAGAGCAAGGAGCCAGCGCTAAGCAGTGCGCGCGGCTCCCTGCTCTCTGCACTGACATGTAGCTGCAGCACACATCGGGTTAATTAACCCGATGTGTGCTGCAGGAGAGCAGGGAGCCAGCGCTAAGCGCGGCTCCCTGCTCTCTGCACATGTAGCACAGCGACGTTATGATCGCTGCTTCTGCTGTGTTTGACAGCTAAGCAGCGATCATAACAGCGACTTACAAGGTCGCTGTTACGTCACCGAAAATGGTGACGTAACAGCGACGTCGTTGTCGCTGTCGTTTAGTGTGACACCAGCTTTACCTGTGGCACCTAACAGGTGTTGGCAATAACCAAATCACACTTGCAGCCAGTTGACATGGATTAAAGTTGACTCAACCTCTGTCCTGTGTCCTTGTGTGTACCACATTCAGCATGGAAAAAAGAATAAAGACCAAAGAACTGTCTGAGGACTTGAGAATCTAAATTGTGAGGAAGCATGAGCAATCTCAAGGCTACAAGTCCATCTCCAAAGACCTGAAAGTTCCTGTGTCTACGGTGCGCAGTGTCATCAAAAAGTTTAAAGCCCATGACACTGTGGCTAACCTCCCTAGATGTGGAAGGAAAAGAAAAATTGACGAGAGATTTCAACGCAAGATTGTGCGGATGGTGAATAAAGAACCTCGACTAACATCCAAATAAGTTCAAGCTGCTCTGCAGTCCGAGGGTACAACAGTGTCAACCCGTACTATTAGTCGGCGTCTGAATGAAAAGGGACTGTATGGTAGGATACCCAGGAAAACCCCACTTCTTACCCTGAGACATAAAAAAGCCAGGCTGGAGTTTGCCAAAACTTACCTGAGAAAGCCTAAAACGTTTTGGAAGAATGTTCTCTGGTCAGATGAGACGAAAGTGGAGACTTTTGGGAAAAGCCATCAACATAGAGTTTACAGGGAAAAAAAAAAAAAGGCATTCAAAGAAAACACGGTCCCTACAGTCAAACATAGCAGAGGTTCCCTGATGTTTTGGGGTTGCTTTGCTGCCTCTGGCACTGGACTGCTTGACCGTGTGCATTGCATTATGAAGTCTGAAAACTACCAACAAATTTTGTAGCATAATGTAGGGCCCAGTGTGAGAAAGCTGGATCTCCCTCAGAGGTCATGGGTCTTCCAGCAGGACAATAATGACCCAAAACACACTTCAAAAAGCAGTAGAAAATGGTTTGAGAGAAAGCACTGGAGACTACTAAAGTGGCCAGCAATGAGTCCAGACCTGAATCCCATAGAATACCTGTGGGTTAGATCTTAAAAATGGAAGTTTGGAGAAGGCACCCTTCAAATCTCAGGGACCTGGAGCAGTTTGCCAAAGAAGAATTTCCTAAAATTCCAGGAGAGCATTGTAAGAAACTCATTGATGGTTACCGGAAGCGGTTGTTCGCAGTTATTTTGGCTAAAGGTTGTGCAACCAAGTATTAGGCTAAGTGTGCCAATACTTTTCTCTGGCCCATTTTTGGAGTTTTATGTGAAATGATCAATGATTTGATTTTTGTTTCATTCTCTTTTGTGTTTTTTCATTGCAAGCAAAATAAATGAAGATAATAATACCAAAGAATTTGTGATTGCAATCATTTTCAAGAAGAAACTGAGTATTATCTGACAGAATTGCAGGGGTGCCAATACTTTTGGCCAGCACTAACTAGCAGAGATTAACTCCTTTAAGCTGAGCATACAGCTGGTCGACTATCTGTAGTCTACCTGTGCAATGCAGAAGTACCAGAGAAGGCATAATGTGGAGTGTCAGATTTTGCAGTATGAACAGCGTCAGATGTCACCATGACAAAGCAGGCAGATTTGGAGCCAAGCACCGTGTGACAGTATTGCGATAGTATAATTGAGGGTTGTAAATTTTGTAGAGTACATCAGGTTGGCATATGGGGCCCTCCACTTTTCCAAACATTAGGTCCTTGATCACTGCCTTCTGAATTGAAGAAATATGCCAGCCTGGCCTGCACATAGTGATAGCATGCAAACGTGATATACAGTACTATCTGTATGATGTGCATGTCCAGCTTTTTTTAACATCGCGTTCTTTATTTTACCCCAGGTCACAGTCTGATTTGGGGACCTGTATTGGTGTACTTCCTATAGTGGTGAGGATTCTGCCATTTCTGTGTATTGTGGACAGGATAAGCACAACCCTTATGTACTTATACTTGACCAGCATTAGGTTGTTGCTGCATTGGGCTCTGCTCTCATCTTATCTCATCAGCTGCCCAGTTAGCAACTAAGCGAGGCCTCGTAGTTTCTGCGCACCGTACCACATGCTGAGGTAGCTTTGGCAGAGAGGGACTTGAAGAGTGGGATGCTGGTGTAGAGTTATCTACATAGAGGTGGTAACCCTGATTCAGCAGTGGGTGCACCAATTCCCACACAGTTTTTCCACTCACTCCCAGGACAGAGGGCATTTAGGGGGTTCAATCCAGGTGTCCTTTGCAGGGCTGTGGAGTCGGTAAGCCAAACTTGTGACTCAGACTCCTCAATTTCCCTTGCACTGACTCCAAGACTCCGACTCCCATATATATTGCTTATATTTAAGAAAAATGTAGTACAATGTGAACATCAGACATTTAATCATTTTTATGATACAATAATCAAGATATTTAGATAGAACATAAAATATTTTTATTGGAATACAACTTTAGAACACAAAAAACTGCAATAAAATTGTAAATATGTAATACACTGTGAATATATATTACACATATATATAAACAAAAACATACTAAATAACATTTGTGCAGTCTATGAATTTGTTCTAAGAAATAGAATTGCTTCCATCAGATCCTCCTTCATAGATGACCTCAAATCTGACCTAATAATTTTAAGGCTAGAGAACAACCTCTCTACACTAACTTGGGTTGGAGGGAAAGCCGTAACCACATGGGCAACATCTCTAACAATTGCCGGGTATAAAGGAATTGCCTCATGCACAGTCAGTTTTGATGAACGGTTGAATTTTTGTGTTCCTTTGAGAGCACGTGAAAAATTTGCTGAAATATGGTCAATCTGCTTGCTATAGGAGACGGAGTGAAATCTTTTTCCTTGCGGCAACGCTTTTCCTGCTCCATTTCATCCAAATACTTGTCAAAGTTAAACTCCTCATCTGATGAGGATGAAGATATGGCAGCAGTAGCACTGTCAGGACCCAAGTCCTCTTGTGCCTGGCAGTCCTGTAGGCCACTCATCCTAACTGCTACCTCAGTCAGAGCTTCTTTTCCTTTAGTAAGCTGTTGATCATCAAGCAGTATACAATGACTTGGGTCCACATTAACAGCTGCCAGAAGAATTTTATTGTCTCGCTCCGTTTCATTGAAGCAGAAATGCTATCTGCGATTAAATCTCTTTGGGACAGGCAAAATAGCAAGTTCTTCCACTCCCTTATGAAAATGCCAGGAGTTAAATCCTCAGCTTGTAATTTTTTTACTCACGGTGAGTGGGTGATTGAGCAATTCCTTCAATTCAGCCACCTGTGTCCATTGACCTTCATTTAGGGTTACCAGAGGGTTTGCCATATCTATCAGAAACTGTTTTAGTTCAAACAATCGCTCAATCATTAAATAAGTGCTGCTCCACCGAGTGCCTTTATTGACAATTGCCCCTTTCCCAGCACGTCTCTTTAAGATGGAATCAATTTTAGGGGTTCTGGCGGCAATAACCAATTTCCTCGCTTTTCCAATCAGATTTCCAGCAAGTCCCTCTTGCAAACTATCTCTTATTGCCAGCTGCAGTGTGTGAACAACACAGCGCATGTGATGAATATGAAAGTGTTTTGAAGCAGCTTCAACAAGATCGTCTAATTCTAAAGTATCATTTTGTTGTTTTTCTGTTGTAATATCTGTTTGTTCCTCAGTTACATGAACAGCACTGTGGCCTTTCATCTCAAACATACTGAATCCTAAATTTTCTTCTAGCTGTTCATTAGTCTCATTCATCAGTTTAATTGTACTTATGTTTGAAGCATTGTCTGTTACAATAGCAAGAACCTGTTCTTTTTTGATTTCGTAATCTTGCAGAACTTTTTGCACTAAGGCCTGGAGAAACTGGCTGGTGTAATGAGCTTTAGTATTTTTTACTGCCAGCGACTTGGTAACAATTTCTTTGTTGTCACAAACATATCGAACATTGGTGGCAAAATAGTTCACTCTGTGATGTGTGCAGGCATCCATTTTAAGAAACATGAAGCATCTTTTGAGAGTCTTTTTAAGATCTTCCTTTTGTTTAAGGGCTTCTTCAATCACTAATTTTCTAATACTTTCTCTTTCCAGAGCAATACCAAGTTTGCGGGCCATTTCTCCTTTAAGAGCTGTAAAAGCTGGTCATGCAAATTATGTTAATGGTACACTGTCCTTCACAACAAGCTGTATGAGCTGTCTTTTAAACATATCTGCTATCATTGTTACAGTAACTTTGTCACTTACAAAATATCTTGTTAATGATGTTTGAGGTGCTCTTTCCTCCACCCTTGTCCGGCAGGAAATGCTGGGCACTGGTTTCTTGGTGCTGCTGTTACCTTTCTGAGTCACAGCTTTGAATACTTCTGGGTGGAAGCGTTGTAAATGTCTTTTTAGATTGGAAGCTCTTGTAGGAGCATTTTTATCACCGCCTGAGTATGCACTGATTTTGGCATGAAAGCATTTGTTTTCATCTGGGTCACTTGTCATGCATTGACACACAAAATATTTTTTATCTTGAGTCACTGTGAAATGCTCAAATACAGCTGACTTCATAGGGAGCATCTTAGACATTTTGTAATCATATAATTTAACTCATAATAATTTTGTCCTATAAAAAAAAAAAAAAAAAGTATATTATAATTCCAGCACGAACAGGGAACCATGTACAGTGGAGAATATAAGTATTTATTTGATACACTGACAATTTTGCAAGTTTTCCCACCTACAAAAAATGGAGAGGTCTGTAAGTGTACACTTCACCTGTGAGAGACAGAATCTAAAAAAATATCCAGAAAATCACATTGTATGATTCAAATAATTTGCATTTTACTGCATGAAAAAATACTTGCTTGATACAATAGAAAAACAGAACTTAATATTTGGTACATAAACCTTTGTTTGCAATTTTGTTTACAATTACAGAGGTCAGGCGTTTCCTGTAGATTCTGTTTCTCTCAGTTGAAGTGTACATAAGATAAAAATGTCAGACCTCTCCATTCTTTGTATACTGGCCAACGATGCAGCAGCGATACGGATCTGCAGAACGACCTAGCTAGTCATTGGGGACGTGTCAAAGCAGCTTTTTGAAAGGGAAGTCGCTAACGAAGTCGTTATAACTGTGCCAAACACACCGATGCATGCTGCACATTGGGAAATAAAGGACCAAAAAATGGTCCTGAAAGATTTGTAGCAATCAGCGAGCTCACAGCGGGGGCCAGGTCGCTGATGCGTTTCACACTGCAATGTCGCTGGGGAGGTCGCTATTACGTCACAAAACCGGTGACGTTACAGCGATGTCGTTAGCGATGTTGCAGTGTGTAAAGGGGCCTGTAGGTGGGAATCGACAGTGTATCAAATACTTATTTTCCCCACTGTATAACTTTAGATAGAAATAAAACAAACTTTGCATAAATCAATAGTACAGATGATGGGTATAAAGTTTGTAAAATATGTCGTTAAATAGCTTTACTTTGAATTTCCAATCTCAGGCTTTTCTAAAGCAGGCTTTACACGCTATGATTTCGCTACAGCGATCTCGTTAGGGTCACGGATTTTGTGACGCACATCCGGCTGCTGTAGCGATGTCGTAGCGTGTGACTCCTAGGAGCGATTTTAGATCGTTCCAAAAGGTCCAAAATCGCTCCTCGTTGACATGGGGCTCCACTGGCAGTTATCGCTGCTGTCGCAGGGGCGAAGTTGTTCCTCATTCCTGCGGCAGTGCACATCGCTACGTGTGACGCCGCAGGAACGAGGATCATCTCCTTACCTGCCTCCGGCCACAATGCGGAAGGAAGGAGGTGGGCGGGATGTTACGTCCCGCTCATCTCCGCCCCTCCGCTTTCATTGGGCGGCCGCTTAGTGACGTCACTGTGACGCCGAACGGACCGCCCCCTTAGAAAGGAGGCGGTACGCCGGTCACAGCGACGTCGCTATGCAGGTAAGTATGTGTGACGGGGGTGCCGGATTTTGTGTGCGACGGGCAGCGATATGCCCGTTTCGCACAAACGATGGGGGTGTGTCGCATGCTAGCAATATCGGGACGGATATCGCAGCATGTAAAGCCACCCTTAGGCACAGCTCACTAAATGTTTCACAACAGATTGCTTCAGTCTATGAAGAGAGGAGGAGGGAGTGAGCAAGTTTGTTGTGTATCATACTCCAGGAACAAAGAAACTGATAACAGAGCTAATAGCTTGATGTTTTGGCTTCTATACTTATACAAGTCCTCATCAATCCTGTTGCTGTATTTTCCCTGTATATTGTATGTATATTGTATAGAAGATATCCTTCCAAAAGTACATGAGCTCAAAGAAAAAACAAATAAGCATACAGAGAGAACATACAGTATACTGGACTATTGATTTATGCACGGTTTATTGAAAGTTTAAATATTCTTCAAGAAGTAATTACTTTAATCTTGTTATCCTGTTCACTCTAGCAATTCTGAGATGAGTGCAGGCCTTCCTTCTTTCTTACGCTTACTTTTTACCCTTGCCTGTAGAGGAGGAGCTTCACTGGTGCTCAAGTGCAGCACAGACTTATCTCAGTTAAGACAGAGCCTAGATCCTCAGGCTACATACATTCACACACAGCAATTTTTGCGGATCCGTTTTTTTGCAGTGAAATGCAGTGACTTTAGGCATCTCAGCAAAGTGAATGGGTTTCAAGATATGACATTCAGACACATCGTTTTGTGACGATCCATTTTTGGGCTCAAAAACGGATCCTCACAAAGAATGAGTGTGACGCCCTAGCACACCAGGTAGTCACACAGTCTAGGCCCCCGCACAACACCTTCCCACAAAGGGTCACACCAGCTGACCTGAAACCCTAGCCACCTCCCTTAGGGTAGGACAGACACACCAGTGGCCCGGACCAGGTGGATGAGAAACGCCCACCTAGGGGTCTAGAGAACCCGGGGCGGGAAAAGAAGTAGTTTTAAGTTCGAGTTTAAGCTGAATTGAGGTTCAAGTCTGAAGTGGAGAGGAGTGGAGAAGTGAGGAGTTGAAATTGAAGTTCATTGAGCAAAGGCGTCGGGGTTGGAGCCCCGGCGTGCTGGCTAGGTGGCAGACAGTGGACCGTGACTGCAGGAGACGGGAAGACGGCTGCCAGAGATAAGAGGTGGACCGGGATAGGTTGGAGCCCGCCGGTACCGACACCGGAGAACCGACCCGGAAACCGTGCACAAAGGGGGTACTTGGACCCTGAAAACTAGGACCGGAACCACCGGCCTAGCTAATTAACCAATTGAGGGCAGGATTATAGGTCCTGTCTCACCAAAAGTACCAAAAATCAAACAACAGCTCACCGCGGGGGATAGGGCATCCGCCAGGACCCGGTAGATCCCAAGAGCCAGCGTCAGCGGGCACGGCTCCCACCCATAGTTCTGGGAGTGGGCTTCCATGTTTCATACTGGAGAGCCCAAAGAGAACTCACAACAGTGCAGGGAGAAGTGATACAGACCACCAGCCCGGGCGTGGGACCTGAATACATCCGGCCGCGGCCACCATCACCTTGGTTTACCAGTGGACTCGTCTGAATTCTTTAATTGTGAGTAAGCTAACAATCCCCAGTCTGACCGGGCGTGCCGACCCCTACAATCATCACCCTTAGCACGGAGACATTGGGCCCTGGGGCATCCATCCCTACCCACGGAGGGGTTAACATCAAGCTGCTATCACATTGCCCCCGGGGTACCCCGCAATAGCAGCGGTGGTGCTACACTTCACCATACGCCGTGGGTGGCGTCACAGACAGTATACGGCAATTCCCGTATAAATACGTTCCCTTTATTTGAAGTGTCCTCACGACCCTCGGGGCCGGTGGAACCCCTCGATCCACACTGCGGATCCGGACCCGAGCAGCTCGGCTGCTGGCATGGGGGCGGCACACCTCAAAACTTGGCATCGCGAACAGGATTGTAACCCATCCACTTACCTGTGGAAGTGCGCCTTGTTCTGGACTGTCAGCGGTGCTCCGCTGCAATAATTTTTGAAAAGTCGCCATTTTGCCGCCATTTTTGGGCGCGAAAAACGACAACCCAGCGTCTTCTTCCCCAGGAAAGGGCGCGAAGTTGAAACCCCGTCCCCTGGGAACAAGGGCCGGAAGGAAGTGACCCTGAGCCCGAAAAATGAAACTGAGAGACACGAGAAAGGTCTGCTCCCAAAAAACCAGGGGGAGGGCGAGAATTGCAGCATGTAATCCGAGGAGATAAGAGGCAGAGGGACACCAGGACTCTGCCATCCTTTGGTTCCTGGAAACCATCTAGAGAGGATGTCTGCCCGGTCCGGCGACCTGAACATGGAGGAACCAGCTCCCGGGACTGCTGAATGGGTGGAAGCCCAGACTGCGAAGATGTGCCGCAGGATTCAGACCCAGGCCAACTATATGCTGGTGAGATGGACGGCCGAGATGAGGAATCTGGCTGCAGCCGTCCGGGCACGCGAAGAGATGGCGGCCTCGGAAGAGCGGGTAAACGACCCACGCCCCTATGTTCCATCGGAACCAGCCCACCAGGCTGAGGAGCTCGGTCCGCCCCCGTCCGCCACGTCGCCTCCCTCGCTGCCCGTATCTGCAGTTAGTGACCCAATCGGTCCGCTGCCCCAAGCCACGGCAGCGGAACCCATTCCATCTTCCCACGAGGACCCGGCAACGGAGCCCTCAGGCCATGCGCACACCACCGCGCCGGCACCCATACCAGCCCCGCGCCAGACCAGAGCCCAGAAGACGTCCCCTCTGGCCCCGAGCCCAGCTGCGCCAAAGATGACATCATCCCAGGTCCCGAAGATAGCGGCGCGCTTGATGACGTCGGCCCCGGCAATCCGCCCGGCCGCAACAGAGGCGACGCCCGACCGGAAGTCAGCACCAGCAGAGACGCCGACCGCTCCCCAGTACCCGGTTCCCACTGAGGCGCAGCCGGGATGCACCTGCAGAGCAGGCCGCGGATCCGCGGAGCCCTCCACTTCACGTGAGGCTGGTCGTAGCCGGCAGTGAGGGCGTCCGGATGATCCAAACCCCTGAGCAGGAGGAGGCGGAGCACGGAACCAGTGCCCCGTATTGGCAGCGGCAGCAGCTGAAGACAGAGATCACGGCCCAAGAGAAGCGGAAGGCAAAAGTGCTGAACCGACAGGTCACCTTACAGGTGCGGGGCCCTACTTATCTAGGACAGGTCCGGCATTTTAACCCCCAAAAGGGATGGGGTTTTATATACAAGCCGGGCCTGGAGGCCGAGATATTCGTCTCCCGAAGAGATGTGGCCCCACACCTACCTACTGGCCACCCGGATCGAGATCTGGAGCCCGGAGAGTTGATCTCATATACCCGACACTGCGGAGAGAGGGGGTGGTTCACCCTCGATGTGAAGAGATGGGTGAAAGGTGGGGATCAGTTGCACCTCCACCACTCTCCGCCATTTCCAAGCAAGGATGATGAGTATGAGGTAGTGTCGCGGGCGGGGAGGGCGCTGTGCTCACTACGCTCGGGTCCGGCGCTGCTGCTGCTGCTCGGTGGCTCGAGCGGTGGGCCGGATCCGGGGACTCGAGCGGCGCTCCTCGCCCGTGAGCGAAAGGGGGTAGTGTGGTTTGGGGGATTTGGTCCGTGACGCCACCCACGGTTTGTGGTGAGGTTGGGGCACCACCGCTGCTATTGACGAGGATCCCGGGAGCGATGGCAGGGAGCAGCTGGGATGTTTCTCTCCCCTCCGTGGGTAGGGGGGTTGGTGATCCCGGGGCCCGGTGAGGTGACGGGGAGGCAGCGGCGGGGAGGTGCAGGGTCGCTTGGACTGCGCAGCGCGGTGCCAGACGGCACGGTAGTACTCACTCAGCCACAAATGGATGCAAAGTCTCTGGTAAAATAAACGGCTGGATGGACGGGTCCCGCAGCCGGCTGCTGTGGTTTCTCCCGGACGGTTGGTGGTGGCTGCCTTTCCCTGCACCTTTTGTGTATCTTCGGTCCCGATGGCTTCCCACCGGTAACCCGATCCCCAGCTTGTATATGGGCCGGAGGAGCCCTTTTGCCCGCAGGCTCTGGCCCTGGGAACCCTAGCTGTGGCGGTAGCTGTATTTCCCTTGTGCTAGTTGGACGGTTGCCTTCAAATCGGGTCTTGGCTGTTTGGAAACCCCTGGTGTTCCGGTCACTAACGGATTTGACCTGTTTAATGGCGACTCCAAGCCTGGTCGGGGTCCGCAGGCCCTGCCGGTTTGTGCTGGCTTCACTTCGCTCCCTGGTTCGGTACCGGCGGGCCACCGCCCGTCCCCGGTCCTATGGTTCCGCGTTGATCTGCCTCTCCTGCAGACGGCCACCACCGTCTGCCAACCTTGCTCTTGGTGCCCGGGCCACGTACCCGGACACGGTCAGATTGCTCCTCTACTACCACTTTACTCCTCACTCTTTCCCTTCCCTAACTGTTCTGACTTCCATTCCCGCCTCCAGGACTGTGAACTCCTCAGTGGGTGGGGCCAACAGCCTGGCTCCACCCCACCTGGTGTGGACATCAGCCCCTGGAGGGAGGCAACAAGGATTTTGTGTCTGACTGATGTGCCTATCTCGGGGTGGGGCTGTTGTGTTGTAGTCCCTGTGACGACCTGGCTAGTCCAGGGCGCCACAGTAGCGGTTCCCGGCTATTTCAGTTAACCCCGTTGTAATTTTACAGTTTTAATGGACCACGGTAGAGAAATGGCAGGCCAACCCAAAAACTTTTGAGCCTTGTAAATACCCCATCCACCTTCTAGTTGTTTGCCACAGTCTCTGGAGAGGCCGATTGGAGGAAGGGCCTGCGGTGGAGGAGGCCGAGGCCCAGTCACCACTGCAACTGGTGGCTAACCTCCAGGCCAGGGGTCCCCAGACTAGGGGCCCGTGATAAGGACTGTCAGGTAAGGAACTTTTTACCCGGCCCGTATGGACGTCACCCGGACTCGTTCCTGGACTTGGGAAAGGGGTGCGCACCAGTGCTTAGCGGTGGCACCAGGGAACAGGTTGTTTGGGGTGGGTGCAATGAGAAGGTGGCCCGTTCGATTTTGCAACGTTCAAGATGTGCCTCCCATAAAGGGAAGAAAAATGTTCATTTGTTTACGTTACCCCCTTTTTTCTATTTTACAGTTCCTGTTTTTTTTTAAATCAGATAAATATTGCATTTTAAAACTTTCATAAACATACCAACAAATTGTGAGGGTAGTCCTCACACATAGGACCAGGCCAGAATCTTTTGTTTGAACTTAAGTAAAAGGGGGGTGAGATTAAGACGTTCATACTCAGCCAGTTTATTGGATATCATAATTCCCAGATATTTAAACTCTGACACCACCTGAACCGGAGCACAAGTCACCACTACATTGGAAGGCGTTTCATCTAGTGGCATCAAAACAGATTTGTCCCGATTTATCGTGAGCCCTGATATCCTTCCAAAGTTAGATACGACCCTCATTACCGCCTCCAAGGAACTCCCTGCATCTGCCAGAAACAATAATAAATCGTCCGCATATAAGGCCACTTTCTCCTCCACACTCCCATATCGTTAACCCACTACACCAGGATCCCGCCGCATCACCGCCGCCAGTGGTTCGATAGCAAACAACAGGGGGGGACAGTGGGCACCCCTGCCTTGTGCCTCTATAGAGAGAATCTATCTGACATGCTGCCTTTTGCCCTAATTCTTGCCGTAGGAGCAGAGTACAACAGCTGCACCCACCTAATATACACTTCCCCAAACCCCATTGATCGCATCGTAGCCCATAGGTACCCCCACTCTACGCTGTCAAAAGCTTTGGCCGCGTCTAGGGAGAGAATGACCCGCCTCCCCTTATTTTCCACCGGTATCTGCATATTCAGGTACAGTGTCCCAAGGTTAGTTGCCATGGATTTGTTGGGCATAAACCCTGCTTGATCTGGGTGTATTAGGGATGTAATGACTTTGGTGAGCCTATTGCAAGCATCTTAGCTAGGAGCTTTACATCTACCGTCAATAGTGAAATCTGTCTGTAAGAGTCTGGCAAACCCGGGTCTTTGCCTTCTTTAGGGAGTACCACAATTATTGCCTCCTGCATAGACGGCATAAGCTCTCCTCTTTTCAGACATGAATTATATACCTTAAGCAGCACCGGCAGTAAAACCTCCCTATGTTGTTTAAATACTTCAGCCGGAAACCCATCTACCCCCGGCGCCTTATCATTCGCCATATCACTCAGAGCTAGCTCTAACTCCTCTAAGTCAAATGGCTTGTCTAGTAACTCTCTAGATTCCCTTGAGAGGACTGGCACCTGAGCTGTGCCTAGAAATTCATCCACCTCCCCCGCCTCCGGGTGCACCTTGACTGAGTATAGATCAGAGTAGAATGTTTCTAGTACTTTTAGGATCCCTGAGGTGTCCGTGACAACTGCCCCATCTACTGACTGTAACCATGCAATATATGTCGATTCCCTCTGTGCCGCAGCTATCACTGAGAATGGAGAACGGGCGGGTCACCTATTATCAAAGGACTGCATGGTTTGGAACATTTTCTTTCTCTCCGCTGCCTGTATGGTCAATCTATTAACCATCTTTTGAGCTGCCTTCATCCTAGCTTTTGCCGCTGGCGCGGGGTCTGATATTAGAGCATCTTCCGCCTCCCCCAATTCCTGAAACGCAAGCTGATTCTGCCTTCTTGCCTCCGACTTTACCTTAGATATACCCCTTATATACAATCCCCTCAAGTACGCCTTCATTGCCTCCCAAACCATTCCAATAGATGCTGATCCTTCATTGAACCTAAGGTATTCCCTTAAACTATCACTAATACCCCCCCCCCCCTTCTTCCACTAATTGTAACCAATAGGGATTTAATTTCCATAAGGGTCTATTTTGGTTTTGTTGTTCCCCCAGGTCTATTTCTACACACAGGGGCGAATGATCTGATACCGTCCTGGGGAAGTATTTAGTACCCACTACCAAACCTTGCATTGCTTCATTGCCCAAGGCCAGATCAATGCGCGACAGGGATGAGAACGTAGCCGAATAACAGGAGTATTGATACACTTCCGGATGCCGAGTCCTCCACAGGTCAATCAGCGCCATTTCTTTAAGTAAATTGCCGAATGGTGTACAGTTACCCCCCAGTTTTCGTACCTCATGTCTCACTTTGTCCCAATGTGAATTCGGAATATTATTAAAATCTCCCATTATCATAAAGGGAACCCCCTTTAGTCTGCCAATAAATTTATCAGACTGTGAAGTAGTTTGCTGCAATATCGCGGAGGTATGTATAGGGATATAATTACTACGGCTCTTGTCCCCAGCCTACAGGAAAGATATACATACTGCCCATCTTTATCCATGATGACCTTTAGAAATTCAAACCGTGCGCCTGAGCGGACTAGTATACTGGCCCCTCTGGAGTATGCAGAATATGTAGAATGATACCCCACCCTGAACCACCTTCTATCCAGTAGATGCAGCTTCTCCGGTATCATGTGTGTTTCCTGCAAGCAAATTAGGTTAGGTTTTTCTGTGCGTAAAAATTGAAATACTGCTTGTCTTTTGATGCTAGAGGCTAAGCCCCTAACATTCCAACTAATTAGCTTAATGCGTCCCGCCATATGATTAATTGACAAATTCTCGTTCTCCCAGAGCTCCTTAATAGGCCAAATGAGACTGTCGACCGGCCCACCCTCCCCCTAACCCCCCAATATAAACACCCCCCACAACAATAATCATAGTAACACATCGTTGCCACCAGTCCCCTTTGTATCAGGGACGGAGGGCATATGTTTGCCTTTGCAAGTCTGCCAGATACCGCGTCCATCTTTTGTAGCGTTTCCTCTTTTACGACGGACAGGGCCCTATCAACCATCAATAACACCAGAACCAGGACCTCCAGAAGGAGGGGCGGACCCCGCCTGTTTGTCGTGCACGATATCCGGCTGTCCATCTGATCAGTATTGCAGTCCTGCCATATTCTCGCAATGCCCCCTTTTTTTTTTAATATTAAGGGGGAAGAACAAAAGCAAGTTACGGGAAAGAAGAAGGGAAAAAAGGGAGAAAGAAAGGGGGGGGAAGTGGGCAAAACAAAGAAGAGAAAGAGAAAAGTAGTATAAGAAGAAGACAGAGGGTGGAATAAGAGGAGCGAGAGGGGAGAAAGAAAAACAAAAAAAAGAGGGGGGGGGAGAAAAAAAATTCAATATTTATGCATTGTGAGTACAGTATGAGTTGGAAAGTCCCTTTCCATAGCCAGGATTCCATTTCCTCCCATCCTCAGTGGTGTTTTCAGACCCCTTTCCTCTAGAGTCCATTAAATGTAGATTTAAATTTAGATTGCCAAGGTAAACAAAAAAAAAAAAAAAAAATGTTTTTTAAAATTTTCAAACAGGAACTCCTCCCCGGCAACCATAGCATAGTATTTTTCCTCTACACCACTGCATGCGATGAGAGGTAGGGTGTCCCCAAAAGTCAGTCTCCAGCTTCCCCTTCACGACCCTCCCGCCGCAAGCGTTGTTCATTGCTATCCAGCCATCTTAGCGCTTCCTTAGTATCCAGGAAAAAGTGCACTATTCCTCCAGCTACCACTCTGAGTTTCGCCCAGTACATCATGGAGTATACCAGATTCAGTTGTCTCAGCCTTCTCTTGATGTCAATGAACTTGGCTCTTTGCTTTTGCACTTCTATGGAGTAATCTGGAAAAGTGGATATCTTGGAGCCATTGATGATCAGGTCCGGGTGTCCTCTGGCATGCTTCAGGATATTATCCCGGTCTCTGTAGTGCAGTATTTTGGCCAGGACAGGTCGCGGTGGGTGTCCAGGAGGCAGGGGGCGGGTGGAAACCCTATGGGCTCATTCCACCGCATATAGAGGGGTGAGATGCTCAGATCCAATTTTACTTTTCAGCCATTCCTCAAAAAATTCAGTTGGGGATGTACCTTCCACTTTCTCTGGAATGCCAATTATTCTCAGGTTGTTACGCCTTGATCTATTTTCAAGGTCATCCGTTTTTGCTAGGAGTGCTGCTATTTGCTGTGCTGCACGCTGCCCGTCTCTGTCAGATCCTGCCATGTGGTCCTCCGTGATACTGAGTCTTTGCTCAACTTCTCCTGTTCTCTCTTTCACTTCATGAAGCTTGTGCCGCATGGATGCCATGTCTTCTCTCAGGCTCCCCAGCTGCAGGGTCACCTCAGTAATAGATGCTCTGCAGAGCATTACTGCTGTGAGGATGTCTCTCAGTGTGGGCTCTTCAGGGATATTCTGTGTGCCTGCCAGCTCTCCTAGCTGTGCTGCCTGAGATCTGGGATTTGTCTCTGCCATGCAGGCCTGAGCTCCCTCGCTGCTCTCACCCCTCCCCCCTCCTTCACTCAGCACCATGCTGTCTGCAAGTCCCATATTCATCTGCAGCTCACCTCTCACTGTCTCTCTGTGATGGGCACCGCTCTCCTGCCTGGCAAAACGCTCCAGCCTTGTTGCAGCCTGTCTTCTGGTCTCCTCAGCGTCTGCACCATTATCTTTTATCTTCTCCATGCTGCCCACGGCACCATCTTGATTCTGCTCCTCCACTTCTCCCACCTGCTTTTTCGGCCCCCTCCTTGTCATATCTGTGCCAGTAAGCAATGCAATCAGGTCAGGGGGGGGACAGAGGGTCGTCCAGCTGCAGCCTGTGACTTCTGAGAGTGTTTTTTTGGTTTTCTCCCCTAGTGATTTTCTAGATGCTTGGCAGGAGCTACAGGATCTGCTTCCACTCACATACTGAGCTAGGCCACGACCTCTTACAGTTCCTGTTTAATAAACAGTGGTGGTCGGACAGCCCGCGGACGGTCTTTATTCAACCAAGGGGGAATGTGACACCCTGGCACACCAGGTAGTCACACAGTCTAGGCCCCCGCACAACACCTTCCCACAAAGGGTTACACCAGCTGACCTGAAACCCTAGCCACCCCCCTTAGGGTAGGACAGACACACCAGTGTCCCGAACCAGGCGGATGAGAAACGCCCACCTAGGGGTCTAGAGAACCCGGGGCGGGAAAAGAAGTAGTTTTAAGTTCGAGTTTAAGCTGAGTTGAGGTTCAAGTCTGAAGTGGAGAAGAGTGGAGTAGTGAGGAGTTGAAGTTCAGTGAGCAAAGGCATCGGGGTTGGAGCCCCGGCGTGCTGGCTAGGTGGCAGACGGTGGTCTGTGTCTGCAGGAGACGGGAAGACGGCTGCCGTAGATCCGAGGTGGACCGGGATAGGGTTGGAGCCCGCCGATACTGACACCAGAGAACCGACCCGGAAACCGTGCACAAAGGGGGTACTTGGACCCTGAAACCAGAACCGGAACAGACGGCCTAACTAATTAACCAATTGAGGGCAGGATTATAGGTCCTGTCCCACCAAAAGTCCCAAAAAGCAGACAACAGCTCACCGCGGGGTATAGGGCATACGCTAGGGCCCGGTAGATCCCAAGAGCCAGTGTCAGCGGGCACGGCTCCCACCCATAGTTCTGGGAGCGGGCTTCCGTGTTTCATACCGGAAAGCCCAAAGAGAACTCACAACAGTGCAGGGAGAAGTGATACAGACAGCCAGCCCAGGCGTGGGACCTGAATGCACCCGGCAGCGGCGGCCGGCCACCGTCACCTTGGTTTACCAGTGGACTCGTCTGAATTCTTTAATTGTGACTAAGCTAACAACCCCCGGTCTGACCGGGCGCGCCGGCCCCTGCAATCATCACCCTTAGCACAGAGACATTGGGCCCCGGGGCATCCATCCCTACCCACGGAGGGGTTAACATCAAGCTGCCATCACATCGCACCCGGGGTACCCAACAGCAGCAGTGGTGGTGCTACACATCACCATACACCGTGGGTGGTGTCACAGACAGTATACGGCAAATCCCGTACAAATACGTCCCCTTTATTTGAAGTGTCTGTGCAACCCCCTGGGCTGGTGGAACATCTCAAGCCACACTGAGCATGTCATTTTGTGTGGTGTTTTTCTAATCTTCTGCTATTGAAAACATTATCTATGAGCTCAAAAACCTTTCAAGTGATGCGGTTTTTTAAAAAGCTGATCTGCTTTTGCAGCTAAAAAACGTACTCTCAAAAAATGCAGCAAAAACGCTGTGTGCGAATGTGACGCCGCAGGAACGAGGAACTTCTCCTTACCTGCCACATGCCAGCAATGAGGAAGGAAGGAGGTGGGCGGGATGTTCGTCCCGCTCATCTCCGCCCCTCCGCTTTGATTGGCCAGCCGCTTAGTGACGTCGCGGTGACGTCGCTGTGATGCCGAACGTCCCTCCCCATTGAGGGAGGGATTGTTCGGCAGTCACAGCGACGACGACCAGGTAAGTGCGTGTGACGCTGCCGTAGCGATCACCATATATCGGCATAACGATAGGGGCGGGTGCTATCACGCTCGCCATCGCTAGCATCGGCTAGCGATGTCGCAGCGTGTAAAGCCCGCTTTAGATCAGGAATAGAACAGCCATTTATAGGACATTCGATAACTTTCCCAAATTCCGATGAAAAAATATTCAGCACATTCTGCATTGAACTACTGTCCTCAATTTATTATATATTTTAGGAGTCGGAGTCGGTCCATTTTATACCGACTCTGACTCCACCAAAATGAACTCCGACTCTACAGCCCTGGAAGATACTATCACAGTTTGTTTATTTTGATTCCTTTCTTTTTAACCCTTACTGGGTAGGTATTGCTGGAATTTAAAGGGAACCTGTCAGCAGAAACTTTGCACTAAACCTAAAAGATTCCCCTATTGCAGCTCCTGGGCTGCATTGTAGCATGGTTCCTATTGTTATTGTGCCCCCTTTTAGACCAAAATAAATACATTATAAAGTGGTACCTTTTCCTATTGTTAATCGTACACGGGGGCGGGCTGTCTGCTGTCTGTTATCCTGCCTCCTGCTGCTTTACGCCGTCCCCCATCGCTCAATTTCATACTTGGACGCCGCCCAGTGCGCCCGAGGTCTCACGCATGTGCTGTGCCACTCTAGCGGGACTGTGCACTGTGCACAGTGTGACCGCTGGTGATGTTTTGCGCGGGCGTGAGATTATGGGCGGCGCTGTGATTTTCATCAGCAAGTACCCGCCCATAATCTCGTGCCCGTGCTTTCCCCTCTGACTCGACCGTTCTGCGCAAGCGCTGGCCAGATGACCCCATGTCACCTCTTTCCCATCTTGGTAAGAGGTGACGTGGATTCATCTGGCCAGCGCTTGCGCAGAACGGTGGACGCAGAGGGGAAAGCGCGGGCACAAGATTATGGGCGGGTACTTGCTAATGAAAATCAGAGCGCCGCCCATAATCTCACGCCTGCGCAACACGTCACCAGCGGTCACACTGTGCAGTCCCGCCAGAGTGGCACGGTGCATGCGCGAGACTTCAGGCGCACTAGGCGGCGTCCTGAAGTATGAAATTGAGCGGGGGACGGCGTAAAGCAGCAGGAAGCAGGATAACGAACACCAGACAGCCCGCCCCAGTGTACGATGAACAAGATTTGCATAGGAAAAGGTACCACTTTATAAAGTATTTATTTTGGTCTAAAAGGGGGCACAATAACAATAGGAACTATGCTAGAATGCAGCCCAGGAGCAGCAGAAGGGGAATCTTTTAGGTTTTGTGCAAAATTTCTGCTGACAGGTTCCCTTTAATCCTTCCCTTGAAGTGTTTTAGAGACTCATCAGCTGTCCCTTTGGAGGATATAGACCTCAGTAAATTTTTCTGAAGTGTTCAATGACCTGCCTAATTTTAAATAATCAAAGATGGAGTCATTTTGCTGTGGAAACCGCATTATCATTATAATACAAAAATTTAAGCATAGCCTCAAAGCTTGTCTGGGTTATAGCTATGCAAAAAAATTGAAGTGATATATAGAAGTGCTGATATTTTATATTGGCAAAGTACTGGCTTCTGAAGTATTCCCATGTAAAGCACAAGGCCCCAAAATTTCATAATTTCTACCACATTTAACGGGGTCCAATTAGCAATTGATGAAGTGGGGCTTTGGGAAAAAAATTAATGGGTGTTTTCATTTGTTTGGGCCATCATGAGATTTATGAAATCCTCTTAGAAAAAGATTACCCCTTCGTGACCCTGGACATAAATGGTACTTAACCCCTTCATGACCTTTGACGGATCTACCCGTCATGGATTGTATGAGGTTAAGCTCTGCCCCTGCCGCGGGCAGGTTGCGGCGATCGGCGCACATATCAGCTGTTTTCAACAGCTGACAAGTGTGCCTGCATGTTACGAGTGGAATCGCATTCCACCCGTAACATTAACCCCTTACATCTCGCTGCCAAAGTCTGGCAGCGAGATATATATACGCGCGGTCAGGATTTTCACTTACCGCCGCCCCCACCGGAAATCACGTGACTTCCGGTGGTTGCCATGGTAGCTCAGGGTTATGTGATGACGCCTGCAGCTATGACGAGTCCCTTTCGTTTTCACTCGGCCCGGAGCCGAATGAATCAGGAAGTGACCGTATCTGCTGTTTACAGCTGTATAGCTGTGATCAGCAGATAGGGCAGAGCGATCGGATTGCTGATCGCTATAGCCCCCTAGGGAGACTAGTAAATTAAAAAAAAAAAAAAAAAGTTTTAAAAAATAATAAAAAAAAAAACCTAAAAGTTCAAATCACCCCCCTTTCACCCCATTGAAAATGAAAAGGTTAAAAAATAAATAAATACACATTTGGTATTGCCGCGTTCAGAAATGCCCGATCAAAATATAAAATCAATTAATCTGATTGGTAAACGGCGTAGTGGCAAAAAAATTCCAAACCCCAAAATTACGTTTTACGCAAAATGCAATAACAGGCGATCAAAACGTAGCATCTGCGCAAAAATGGTACCGTTAGAAACGTCCGCTCGAGACGCAAAAAATAAGGCGTCACTCAGCCATAGATCCCAAAAAATGAGAACGCTATGGGTTTTGGAACATGGCGCAAAACGTACGCCACTTTTATTGGACAAACTTGTGAATTTTTTTAACCCCTTAGATACAAGTAAACCTATACATGTTTTGTGTCTACAAACTCACACCGACCTCAGGCATCATACGCACACATCAGTTTTACCATATAGTGAACATGGTGAATAAAACATCCCAAAAACTATTGTGCCATCACACTTTTTTTGCAGTTTTTCCACACTTGGAATTTTTTTGCTGTTTTCCAGTACACCATATGGTAAAACTTATGGTTTCATTTAAAAGTACAACTCGTCCCGCAAAAAACAAGCCCTCATATGGCAAGATTGACGGAAAAATAAAAAAAGTTACGGCTCTCGAAAGAAGGGGAGCAAAAAACAAAAACGCAAAAACGGAAAGTGCCCGGGGGCTGAAGGGGTTAATATTTGGCGGGGACGTCTTGACCTTGGACATAACGGTTTGTCCTGGTGCAGGAACTGTGCTGATGTGATATCTGCTGGGATCTTGGCTTACGTGACAGCCGAGCTCCAACTCTCAAATCCAAGGATGGTTCCTGCACCATCCCTGGCTGTTTAACCCCCTAAATGCTGTACTAGATATCGATCGCAGCATTTAGGGGGCGGTGTTCCCTCTCTCGCCCAACCGATGCCCCCGCGACGTCATCATGAAGGCTTGATCGTTGCTTTGGTGATCCGAGGTCATCATGATGAGCTCCGGATCACTCAGCTATAGGAAGGCATTGTAGATTATTCTGGGATCATGGTTTAAAAGGCTTCCTGTCAGTGCAGCATTGACAGATATAATGTATTGTAATGCTGGTGCATTGCAATACATTATATCAGCAATCAGGGCGATAAAAGTTAATAAGTTCCATATAGGGACTATGTAAAAAAAAGTTTAAAAAAAAAAATTTAAAATATTTTTTAACAAATCAGAAAATATAGAACAAAAAATAAAATTCCACCAATAAACATGTAATATTTATGTTAAAAAAAAAGCACACATAATTGATATTGCCACATCCGTAACAACCCAATCTATAAAACTGTCACATTAGTTAACGCATTCTGTGAACACGGTAAAAAAAAAAAGTTAAACAACATAGGAAAAACTGTCTTTTTATCATAAAGCTGACAAAAAAGTGAAATAAATTGCGATATAAAACGCACATTTAAATAAAAATCCTATCGCTAAAAACATCATCTTCTCTTGCAATAAACAATCAGCCATACTGCTTCATCAGCAAAAATAATAAAGCTGCAGCAATGCAAAATTTTTTTAATAAAAATGTTTATGATGTTAAAGCGGCAACATATAAAAAACAATATAAATGTGGTACTGCTGTAATCATACTGAATTTAATAATAAAGTTGCGGTATCATTTATACTGCAAGATGAACCACAGAAAAAAATAGTAATAAAACCAATTTTTCAACTGCTGTTGATTTGTTTATTCTGCCTCCCAAAGGCTCAGCTCACATTAATTCTGCATTTTATGCTGAGCGCTTACATCGGGGTTTGTGTAAAACCTAGAAAAATATGATTCAGATAAAATTTCCAACAGAAAATTAAATGTAATGAGGCAGAAGGAGTCACTTTCAGCTCCTGTCTGGCCTGTGGTGCGTCAGTGTCCATCTTTTTAGATGTGCACAAAAGTGGAGTCGACAACAGTTTTGAACAGACGAACATCTCTGAACAGAGGCCAAACGGAGCCTGGAGTAACTTTGCCTTATGAGTGAGTGGATCCATCAGAGATTTCACCTAAATCATGTTTTTCGGAGATGTAAATAAAAACCCTGATGTAAAAGCTCAGCATAGAACACAGAATAAATGTGAACTGAGCAAAAATGTTCTGTACCTCAAATTGTCACCAAGTAGCACTCAACCCAGAAATAATAAGTCTCACTCACATCCGTCACCTGTTAACGGAAGGTTCTGAAAAAGCGCTATGACTCCCCCCAAAAAAGAAAATTAGCAAATTCTGCGCCCCCAAATCCTAATGCCCCTACCCACTCTGAGCACCACAATGTGCCAAAGCCACAGTTAATGTCCACATGCCACATGTACAGCATTGTAGTGACGAAAGTCTGCTTAATTTACGGAGAGCACAATTTTCAGGAACTACAATGTATTGAGCATTACATGTGCTATTTCCAGAGAACAAAATGTCACTACACTCCTAGTCCCAAATGGGTGTACTTTCCAAAATGTGGTCATTTGATGTGGTTTCTGCTGTTCTGACACTTAGGGGCTTTGCAAATGGAGTCCGTAAACTATTCTAGGATAATCTTTGCTCCAAAAGTCAAATTGCGGTCCTTTCCTCCTGAGCCCTGCCTTGTGGCAAAATAAAACTGTACAGTCACATGTGGGTATTGGTGTACTCAGTTGAAATTGCACAACAATTCTACAGTGCATTTTCTCTTGTTACCCTTGTGAAAATGAAAGATTTGGGGTTAAAGCAACATTTTGTGTTAAAAATTTATTTTATCACTTTCAAAGCTCAACATAAAATTCTGTGAAGCACTTTTGGGTCTAAGGCGGGCTTTGCACGTTGCGACATCGCAAGCCGATGCTGCGATGTCGCACGCGATAGTCCCCGCCCCCGTCGCAGGTACGATATCTTGTGATAGCTGGCGTAGCGAAAATTATCGCTACGCCAGTTTCACATGCACTTACCTGCCCTGCGACCGTCGCTCTGGCCGGCGACCCGCCTCCTTCCTAAGGGGGCGGGTCGTGCGGAGTCATAGCGACGTCACACGGCAGGCGGCCAATAGCGGCGTAGATGAGCAAGATGTAAACATCCCGCCCACCTTCTTCCTTCCGTAGAGCCGCCGGCGGCAGGTAAGGTGAAGTTCCTCGCTCATGCGGCGCAACACAGCGATGTGTGCTGCCACAGGAACGAGGAACAGCATCGTACCATCACTGCAGCAAAATTATGGAAAAGTCGGAGCTTGCAACGATGATACGATAACGACGCTTTTGCGCTCGTTTATCGTATCATCTAGAATTTACACACAACGATGTCGAAAGTGACGCTGAATGTGCGTCACTTTCGATTTGACCCCACCGACATCGCACGTGCGATGTTGCAACGTGCAAAGCCGCCCTAAGGCAGGGGTCTCAAACTCAGCTGGGGAAATATCCGCACATAGAAAAAAAAATTGAGAGGGGCCGCATTCCGTGCAGGACAAAGTGACATTTTTATTGATTCCATGTTTTTCTATACGCCGTTGGATCACTATTGTGAACATTTTTTGCTTGATTATAACAAACCTGCACTTTTTTGTTAAGTATATACCGTATTTTTCGGACTATAAGACGTACCGGACCATAAGACGCACCCTGGTTTTAGAGAAGGAAAATAGGAAAATAAAACTTTAAGCAAAAAATGTGATCATGACACACTGTTATGGGGCGAGGATCTGCTGCTGACACTATTATGGGGGTAATGTCCCCAAATTCTCTACCAAATTCTCCGCATGCACCATCACCGCACACCCCTGCACTACCGCACGCATCATCACCGCACACCCCTGCACTACCGCACGCATCATCACAGCACATACACCGGCACTACCTCAGTGACGACCCCGCTGACAGCGCAACTCCCTTCAGTTGCTGTGTGGAGCTCCCAGGAGCGGCGGTGTTCTACTGCCGCTCCTGTCAGCTTCATGTAGCAGAGCTGAAAGCGTTGCGGGACCTCTGTGAATTATGTCGGACCTGGAGGGGTATTTGGGGATTTTAATAAAGTGGTGAAAGAGGGTGGTTTTTTTTGTCTTTTATTCCAACTAAAGTATTTTATTGGGTGTATGTGTTTATTTACTTTCACTTACAGGTTAATCATTGGGGTGTCTCAGACGCCTGCCATGATTAACCCCTTATTACCCCAATTGCCACCGCACCAGGGCAATTCGGGATAAGCCGGGACTGTCGCATCTAATGGATGCGGCAATTCCGGGCGGCTGCTTGCTGATATTTTTAGGGTGGTGGGCCCCCCATAACGTGGGGCTCCCCATCCTGAGAATACCAGCCTTCAGCCATATGAGTTTATCTTGGCTGATATCAAAATTGGGGGGGACCGCACGCCGTTTTTTTTTTAATTTATTTTTTTTTAATGCAAGAAATAGACCCACCCACTGGCGGCTGTGATTGGTTGCAGTGAGACAGCTGTCACTCATCGTGGGGGTGTGTCTGACTGCAACCAATCATAGGCGCCGGTGGGCGGGGAAAGCAGTGAATACGAGATTGAATAATGGGCGGCCGGCATTTTCAAAATCAGGAGAAGCCGCCAACAGTGTGACAGCCATGCAGCGCCGCGTCGGTGATCGGTAAGGCTGCTTTCACACTACGTCTTTTTAACATGCGTCCTGAACGTTTTTTTAACGCAAAAACGGATCCAGTGCAAATGCGTTTTCATTTCAATGCATTTGCAATGGACTCGCGTTAACATGCGTTCACCTGCGTTTGCGTGCGTTATAGTGAGGATCCAGCGACTTGCAGTTTTTTAACATCTTTCAAAAACGCTACATGTAGCGTTTTTGAGCTGCGTCCAAATACTGCAAATCGCTGGATCCTGACTAAACAGCATGCAAACGCATGTGAACGCTGGCATGCTGATAGGCAGGATCCTGCTTGCTCTACTGAGCATGCCCAGAACCAGTCTCGCGTGATCAGTCCCTCTCTCTCCTACCTCTCTGTCTCTCCCCCTCCCTCTCCTCCACCTGAGAGCTGCGGACACTCGTAACCAAGGTAAATATCGGGTAACCACTTATCTTAGTTACCCGATGTTTACGTTGGTTACGTGTGCAGGGAGCCCGGCTCCTAGCAGCTGCAGACGCTCGTAATCAAAGTAAATATCGGGTATCCAAGCAAGTATACCCGATGTTTACCTTGGTTACGAACCTCCGCAGTTGTAAGAAGCCGGCTCCCAGTCTGGCACGTTTAGTTCCCATCACTCCCGATCACATGACTCCAATGCCCGCCCCTAAACATCCAGTGACAGGATCCTGCAAAGTAACACATGCGTTTGCATGTGTTTTTTGCTGTAAAAGCAGGATCCGCTTTTGCAGCAAAAAAACGTTCAGGACGCATGTTAAAAAGACGTAGTGTGAAAGCAGCCTAAGTGGGTGAGAGTGAGTGAATGAGTCAGTGAGTGTGAGAGAGAGAGGCTGGGGCCACACGGGGCACTACTGCGATGCTCGCATGACACTCGGCTCGTGCTGGCAGCACAGCAGGAGCCGAGTGTCATGCTAGTGTCCCTGCATCTGAGTGCGGTCCGACTGTGCGAGCGGACCACAGCTGCGGGAGGGAGGGATTTATTTATCCCCCTCTCTCCTCCGTAGCCGGCTATTGCAAGTCTCGCTCTGCACACGCGGTACACCGGAGTACTGCGAGTGCAGTGCGATTTTTCTCTCGCCCCATTCACTTGAATGGGTGCGAGAGAAAGAGTCTCGCATTACAATCACAGCATGCTGCGATTGTTTTCTCGGTCCGATTAGGGCTGAGAAAATAATCGCTCGTGTGCAGACACACAGGCTAGAATTGGTGCGAGTGGAATGCGATGTTTTATCGCACTCTACTCGCACCGATTTTCTTAGGCAAGAGAGAGATATTTTCTGACAAGCAATGAATTTATCTCACTTCTGGGTATGCTCAGAAGTAAAAACTGAATCCGGTACATGCTTCCAGCGTTTGATGCATGCCACCGGATTCGGCGTGCATAGACTTTCATTATGCACCATGTCACACAGCGCCGCATGCGGCGCTATGCAGTTTTTTGCCGCTGGCAAAAAAGGTTCTCTGCGTCCTGTGCGCCCGCCAGAGGGACGATTTTTGCAGCAACCGGCAAAAACCGGATCAAACGCGAGTACATGCGGCACAATCCGGCGCTAATAAAAGTCTATGAGGAAAAACCGCACCCGGCGGAAAAGCGTCGGATTGTGCCGCACAGCAAAAACCTGATGTGTGAAAGCAGTCTAACACATCCGTGTTCATGTGGAGTGCCTCCTTCCAGAGTTCTGATCTCTTAAATGGTGAATTTAACCCTTTAGCATTAATGGACATGAATCTAATCACCATCGAGAAAATTTACAGAGTTGCCATGGGCTGCATTGAGTACCTTATCCCAACCTTTGGGAAGGTAAGCCAAATAGAGATTAATTGCAGGAAAATATCTTCGCTTACATACTCCAGTATGAGTAACTAGACCACTTGTGTACACGTCCATCCTCCGATAATATTGCTGCTTGTTACATAGATCATGTTGCATCAGATTTTTTTTTTTTTTCAGATTGAGAAACTAACAAAGAAACAAGTAAACCTAGCTCAATTGATTGAGCTACAATACAGGGCACTAACTGGGGCTGGCTGAGCCCTTCACCCAAATTTAAACATGGTGCTGAGAAAAAAACCTACAAAAGCACCCAGTGATCCCAAACGAGAAAGCTCAAAGGCCTCCGACACACATCCGTGCCGCCGGTACGTGTTTGGTACGTTTTTGCACATACTGGCGGCATGGAGACACGTAGACCAATGCTACCCTATGGTAGTGTGACGCCCTGGACTAGCCAGGTAGTCACAGACATAACATACACACCCCCACCCTAGGCAGTTACAACAGTCAGACAAAAACCCTTGTTACCTCCCTCCAGGGTCTGATGTCCACACCAGGTGGGGCGGAGCCAGGCGGTTGGCCCCACCCACCGAGGAGTTCACAAGCCTGGAGGCGGGAAAAGCAGTAGATCAGTTTAGGAGGTGAAAGTGAGAGGTCACAAACTGCGTGTGTCTGGGTAGGAGCCCAGGCACTGACAGCAAGGTTGGCAGACGGTGGTGGCCGTCTGCAGGAGTTAGCGGAACTCTGTGGAACCGTAGGACTGGGGTTGGACGGTGGCCCACCGGTGCCGAACCGGAGAGCAGAGTGAAGCTAAGCACACAGGCAGGGCCATCGGACCCAGACCAGGCTTGGAGCCACCGACAATAGTCAAATCCGAGTGTGACAGGAACCCCAGGGGTTTCCGAACAACCAAGTCCCGACAGAAGGCAACAGTCCACACCGTGAGGATATACAGCCACCGCCACAGGCTAGAGATCCAAGGGCCAGCGCCTGCGGGCAAAAGGGCTCCTACGGTACCTATACGCCGGGGAGCAGACTACCGTTGGGAAACCATCGGAGTCAACACAGTTTAGACAGGTGCAGGGAAAGACAGCCACCATCAGCCGTCCGGGGAGAGTACAACAACACTGCAGCCGGCTGTGGGACCCGTCCATCCGGCCGTTTGGTTTACCAGAGACTCTGTCATTGATTGTCTAAGTGAGTACACCAGTGCCGTCCGGCACCGCGCTGTCCCTGCAACCCTGCACCCCGGCCATCCAGCCTCCCCATTACATCACCGGGCCCCGGGAGCACCGACCCCCTACCCACGGAGGGGACAACATCCTAGCTGCTCCCTACCAACTCTCCCGGGATCCCCATCATCAGCAGCGGTGGTGCCATCATCACCACATCCCGTGGGTGGCGTCACGAACTCTCTCCCCAAACAAACCATCCCTTTTCACTCACGGGTGAGGAGAGCTGCTCGAGTCCCCGAGTCTGGCCCATCGCTCGAGCCACCGAGTAGCAGCAGCAGAAGCCCCGGACCCGAGCGTGGCGAGCGCGTCCCCTCCGCCCGCGACAGTAGCAGGCACACACACGTAAAAACACATGGAACGTGCGTTTGTGCGTGTGTACCTATTCCCACACGGTCGACATGTCCGTTTTTCGCCGGCATCACGCAGGCACAGACCTACTAAAGTCAATGGGTCCGTGCCTGCACTAACGGCACACGTAGCATATCTGTGTGCTACACGTACTGTCCGTGTGCGTTTTTTAGTTAGCGATGTCGGTCAATCTATTTTTAATTTGTCAGTCAATTTACCTTATTTTCTGTGGTTGTCAGTCAATATCCCTTTGTCGGTCAGTCTGTATCTCCCCCTGTCCATTACTTACCGATCCCCGATCACCAGCACGGCGATGAACAGTTGTGCAAAAGATACGCGGCTTCAATTATTTTGAAAATGCCGACCGCTCATTATTCAATCTACTATTCCCTGCTTCCCCCACCCATCGGCGCCTATGATTGGTTGCAGTGAGACAGCTGTCACTCAGCGTGGGGGCGTGTCTGAATGTAACCAATCACTGCATCCGGTGGGAGTGTCTATATTGTGCAGTAAAATAAATAACCCCCCCCATTTTTGATACCAGCCATGGTAAAGTGACACGGCTGAAGGCTGGTATTCTCAGGATGGGGAGCCCCACATTATGGGGAGCCCACCACCCTGACAATATCAGCCAGCAGCCGCCCGGAAAAGCCGCATCCATTAGATGCGACATTTCCGGGACTCTACCCGACTCTTCCCGAATTGCCCTGGTGTGGTGGCAATTGGGGTAATAAGGAGTTAATGGCAGCAGCCCATAGCTTCCACTAAGTCCTAGGTTAATTATGGCAGCCGTCTCCCCAAGATAACTGCCATGTTTAACCTGTTATTAAAATTAAATAAACACACATTCAAAAAACCTTTATTTAGAATAATTTAAAACAAACAAACACCCTCGATCACCAAATTAATAAAACTAAAAAACGCATCCAGGTCCGCCGTAATCCATGGATGTCCCACGACGCTCTCAGCTCTGCTACATGAAGGTGACAGGAGCGGCCACACACAATGACCGCTCTCCATAACCTCCAAGCAGCAACTTAAGTGAGCCGCGCGATCACCAATGACGTCACTCAGGTTACTCGCGGCCACCACTGGATCCTCCCCTTGTGACTGCGAGTCACCCAAGTGTCTGAAGTGAGCTGCGCGATCAGCGAAGAAGTCACAGGTGAGTTGTGGTGTCAGGTGGGTGACGCCGCAGATAACCTACGTGACGGCAGCGCAAATGTCGCCGCTAACTTCAGTTACTCAGGGGATTAGCAGACACCGGTGATTCCATCACGGGTGAGGTGACCGCTAATCAGGACGCCACACACAGACAAAGCCGTGGTATGACAATTCTCATCGCTTGTCTCTGTCTGTGTCGGCTGTCAGCGGTTATGTAGCATCGACATTTTACAACACACACAGATCAACACATACGGATACCACACGGACATGACACGTACGCATACACGGACATTCCACACGTACACACGGCAAGTATACGTCATCACACAGATGTCATGTACCGGAGAAACGCCCATAAAAAAAATGGAACACGGACCCGAAAAACGGAACGGGAGACACGTATGTTTTTTTCTGCGGAAGTGTGTTTCAGGCCAAAAGGAAAATCAGAAAAATCAATGAGTGAAAAAAGAAAATTAAAGTTCAAGGGAGTTCTGAGGGGCAAGATGAAGAGGTCCATATTCAGACCCAGGTGCCTGGAGGTATCGGGATCCGTGCCAGGGTCGGCTCCTATCTTCAAAAGTCCCAAAAGGAGGGTTTGAAGAAAAAATAAAGACTGATTTAGATAGGGCATGAAGGGGCAGATGACATGGTTAACCAAAGACAGTCACTGCATCTTATCTGGAATCTTGAGCAGTCTCTTTACTTAATGAGTCACACAATATCCTTATTGTGACTAGTTAGCATCAGACTTAGGGTACCTTCACACTTAGCGATGCAGCAGCGATCCGACCAGCGATCTGACCTGGTCAGGATCGCTGCTGCATCGCTACATGGTCGCTGGTGAGCTGTCAAACAGGCAGATCTCACCAGCGACCAGTGAACAGCCCCCAGCCAGCAGCGACGTGCAAGCGACGCTGCGCTTGCACGGAGCCGCCGTCTGGAAGCTGCGGAGACTGGTAACTAAGGTAAACATCGGGTATGGTTACCCGATGTTTACATTAGTTACCAGTGTGAGCAGGGAGCAGGGAGCCGCGCACACTGAGCGCTGGCTCCTTGCTCTCCTAGCTACAGTACACATCGGGTTAATTAACCCGATGTGTAATGCAGCTACATGTGCAGAGAGCAGGGAGCCGCGCACACTGCTTAGCGCTGGCTCCTTGCTCTCCTAGCTGCTGTACACATCGGGTTAATTAACCCGATGTGTACAGCAGCTACATGTGCAGAGAGCCGGAGCCGGCAGCACAGGCAGAGTGAGAGCTGCAGAGGCTGGTAACTAAGGTAAATATCGGGTAACCACCTTGGTTACCCGATGTTTATCTTGGATACAGCTTACCTCAGCTGTCAGACGCCGGCTCCTGCTCCCTGCTCGCTTCATTTGTCGCTCTCTTGCTGTCACACACAGCGATCTGTGTGTCACAGCAGGAGAGCGGCTTTGAAGAAAACGAACCAGGGCTGTGTGTAACGAGCAGCGATCTCGCAGCAGGGGCCAGATCGCTGCTCATTGTCACACACAGCGAGATCGCTAATGAGGTCACTGCTGCGTCACAAAAAGCGTGACTCAGCAGCGATCTCGGCAGCGAGCTCGCTGTGTGTGAAGCACCCCTTAGCCTTTAGGGTACCTTCACACTTAGCGATGCAGCAGCGATCCGACCAGCGATCTGACCTGGTCAGGATCGCTGCTGCATCGCTACATGGTCGCTGGTGAGCTGTCAAACAGGCAGATCTCACCAGCGACCAGCCCCCAGCCAGCAGCGACGTGCAAGCGACGCTGCGCTTGCACGGAGCTGCCGTCTGGAAGCTGCGGAGACTGGTAACTAAGGTAAACATCGGGTATGGTTACCCGATGTTTACATTAGTTACCAGCGCACAGCTGTGTGTGCAGGGAGCAGGGAGCCGCGCACACTGAGCGCTGGCTCCTTGCTCTCCTACCATAGCTACAGTACACATCGGGTTAATTAACCCGATGTGTAATGCAGCTACATGTGCAGAGAGCAGGGAGCCGCGCACACTGCTTAGCGCTGGCTCCTTGCTCTCCTAGCTGCTGTACACATCGGGTTAATTAACCCGATGTGTACAGCAGCTACATGTGCAGAGAGCCGGAGCCGGCAGCACAGGCAGCGTGAGAGCTGCAGATGCTGGTAACTAAGGTAAATATCGGGTAACCACCTTGGTTACCCGATGTTTATCTTGGATACAGCTTACCTCAGCTGTCAGACGCCGGCTCCTGCTCCCTGCTCGCTTCATTTGTCGCTCTCTTGCTGTCACACACAGCGATCTGTGTGTCACAGCAGGAGAGCGGCTTTGAAGAAAACGAACCAGGGCTGTGTGTAACGAGCAGCGATCTCGCAGCAGGGGCCAGATCGCTGCTCAGTGTCACACACAGCGAGATCGCTAATGAGGTCACTGCTGCGTCACAAAAACCGTGACTCAGCAGCGATCTCGGCAGCGAGCTCGCTGTGTGTGAAGCACCCCTTAGACCATTCTTCTGGAATATGGCGTGGTGGTGAGGATCCATCTTGATGTTCCTTGGAGGGGGTAAGTAGGTTCCATTCCTTGCATAATTGAAGAGCTTGTTCCGGGTTGCATGCCACGTGCTTGCCCTGCTTTTTTTAATTTCACTGGAAAGCCCCATTTGTATGGAATGTTGTTCTCTGAGAATTTTTGTACTGTTTATGAAGGCTCTTCTGCGGGCTAGAGTGACTGCTAATAGGTCAGTAAATATAGCAATGCCTTGGAATCGCTCTGGCAGTGAGGGTGGATTGCGGGCTGCTTCCATTAATTTCTCTTTTTTATGAAAAAAGTGAATTCTCATTATGACATCTCTGGGGGTCGAGGAAGGCAATTTTTTTTTTTTTTTGTGTAGCGTCTGGTAGCAGGCATGAGAAGTAATCTGTGAGGAGTTCTTCAAGCTAGTCTGTTTTAACAGATTCTGTGATGCTACTCAGTCTGACATTATTTCGGCGCGATCAATCTTTCATATCAACTATTTTAAGCTTCATGGCATCCAATTCTTCATCCATAGATACCACAGAGTCCACCACCTCACTGTGTGCAGTTGTTAGTTCTGCCATCTTGTCCTCTAGATGGGATGTGTAGTCCCCTATTGCTGCGATATCTCTTTGCATAGACTTGAGTACACTTTGCATGTCCCTTGTAAAGGAAGCCATTAGCTCTGCCATGAGTTTCCTCATAGTATATTCTGTCAGTGGCTCTGAGGAATGTTCACCAGGATCCTGGTTGTCTCTCCCTGTGCTACAGCCTGAGGCCTGTGAGCCTTCTGTGGGGGGGGGGGGGGGGGAGAAGCCTGGGGTTGGATTTCAAAATTCAAGGCCGACTTCGCCTCCCCCGGCTGCTCCCCATTGTTCTGGTCTGATTCATCCTTATCTTGCACTGACAATCGGCAGTGCCCCCCACAGTGGTCTTTGATTGTGACTCATTCTGCCTGTAGCTTCTGACTCACTCAGCCTGCGGGGAAGGGGGTGGGGGGGGGGTAGTATTCTTAGATGCTGTCAGGCCATGCTGTGATCTTCCAGCACCATCTTGGAATCCATCTGCTGTTGGATAGAATTGGGTAAGCTTTAAGGGGCTTTTCCTCCCTCTGCCACGGCCGCGCCGTACCTCCTTCATACCCCTGCTTTCCTGGGGTCTTTAGCCTCCAAATAGGACTCGAGCTAGCTCAAATGAATGCTTTGTGCCGCTGTATGGAGCCGGTAAGCACAGGAGCAGAGTTACTGTGCTTCTGTCTCCATGTGCTGCTGGCCACGCCCCCATAAAAGATAATTTTGGCAAAAAAGTCATGCTTTATTTTAAATATTTTCTTTTACATTTAATCCCCTTCTAATATTGTTTTACAATTAGCAGCATCATACAGTCATCTTATCCAACATCTTTTAGTAATGTCCCCCATCCTGTGGTAATGTCGCATCCTGTAGTAATGTCCCGTTTGTGTCCTGTATAATATGCACATCCTTCTGTCCTGTAGTTATATCCCCCATACTGGTAGCAGTGTCCCCCATCCTTGTCCCCTGTAGTAATGTCCCCATCTTGTCCCCTGTAGTAAAGTCTCCCATCCTTGTGCCCTATAGTAATGTGCCCCTCCCCTCCCTTGTACCTTGAGTAATTTGCCCATCTTTGTGCCCTGTAGTAATGTGCCCATCCTTGTACCCTGTAGTAATGTCTCCCATCCTTGTGCCCTGTAGTTTTGTGCCCATCCTTGTAGTATTGTCCATACTTGTGCCCTGTAGTATTGTGCTCATCCCTGTGCCCTGTAGTATTCTGCCCATCCTTGTAGTATTGTGCCCATCCTTGTAGTATTGTCTATCCTTGTGCCTTGTAGTACTATGCCCATCCTTGTAGTATTGTGTCCATCCTCATGCCCATCCTTGTAGTATTGTGCCCATCCTTGTAGTATTGTGCCCATCCTTGTGCCCTCATCCTTGTCCCCTATTATACCGCTCTTCACAAACGCCAAAAAAAAAAACCAAACTTCTCACCTTTCCTCCCTTTTCCCTCAGGGCTGCGTGCGAATTAGTGTTTGCAGCGTTTTGGAGGCAGTATGTTTCAGCTGCATCCAGAGCACTGGGTTGTACAGTACAAGCAGAGGGGATTTCTAGAAATTCCATCCACTGTGCGTGTGCGGCCCTCAGCAAACATTGACCTGCGGTGCGGCTTTTAGAGTCGCAAGTGTCATCTGTACTGAGAATATAGCGAGGAGACCGCAGCGGCCCGAACTCAGATCGTGGGCACTAGCATCTGCGGTCTCCTGTATTCTCCTGCGGAGGAGACTCACAGCCCTGCAGTCAGGACCCGCCGCATCCAGGACACAGCGTGTCCTGATCGTGGGCACATACCTGCTTTTTGCAGCCCGCAGATCCGTGACGATCGCAGGTCTATGCTGGGCGCCGGCAGGCACGATTTTATAGTACTGTTGAATCATTTGCGGTGCCGCGCAGAGGAGCTCTTAGCACTATACCAATGGCTTCCGCCAGCCAATCAGATGCAAGGAGGTGACCTCATACAGCGACATCACTGTTTGCATCTGATTGGCTGCATCATCCATCGGTGTAGTGCAGACAGCTCCTCTGCGCCTGCCTGCCGTCTCCCGACATAGAGCTGCGATCGTCACGGGGTCTGTGGGCCGCAAAAAATCAGCCTCATGGGCCGCATGCGTCCTCTGGTCTAAGGTGTCCACACATCTATGTAAATCCTTGAGGTTTCTAGTTTCCAAAATGGGTTTACTTGTGGGGGTTTCCACTGTTTATTCAAATGAGGAGATCTCCAAATGTGACAGGTGTCCGCTAATGATTCCTGTCAATTTTGCATTCAAAACGTGCAATGGCGCTCCTTCCCTTCCAAGCTCTACCGAGAGCCAAAACAGTAGTTTTCCATCTCATATTGAGTATCGTGTGAAATTGCACAACAAACTGTACAATGCATTTTCTCCTGTTACCCATGTGAAAATGCAAAATTTGGTACTAAAATAACATTTTTGTGGGAAAAAGTTACATTTTATTTTTTCCTTCCATATTGCTTTAGTTCCTGTGAAGCACGTAAAAGGTTAATAAACTTCTTGAATATGGTTTTGAGCAGTTTGAGAGCTGCACTTTTTAGAATGGTGATGTTTTTAAAGTAGACATGTGGTAAATGGTATAAAGGGTAAAGGTATAAAATTTCAAAATTTGAAAATTGCTAAATTTCTTATTTTCGCTAAATTTCCAACATTTTCACAAAAACACGAAAATGTCACCCTAAAATTACCATTTACATGAAGCACAATACGTCACAAAAAAAAGAATCACTGAGATCCGCTGAAGTGTTGCAGTTATTAACTCATAAAGTGACGCTGGTCAGAATTAAAAAAAAAAATAAATTGGCCTTGTCATGAAGAGGAAAACAGACTAGGTGGTGAAGGGGTTACAATAGCCAATTTCTGTGAGACCTGCAGTATCAAATTGGATTCCTGATGGAGACTGTAATCTGTTGTCGACCAGTAATCTGAGACTGAATTTTCAGGGTGTGAGGTTCCCAGGGGATCACTATCTGTCGGCATTCCTCATCTGTCCTGGGGCATCTTTGTGGGGGTTCATTCTCACTAGAGGAGGTAGCGGAGGAGCTGGAAATAGAGGAATGTTGTATCCTCATCCTCAGATTGTCAGACGCATGCGTTTGCCTCAGCTGAATACGCTATTGGGGATGAATGGCACGTTATTCTTTTACATGGGTTTTTGTGTGTTTGTAGCGTTTTCACATGTGTTGTGTAACCAAATTTTATTCAGATGTGTTTTGTTGTATAGTAGAGAATAGAAGAAAAAAGAATGAGAAAAAAATTAAAAGAAAAGAATAGAAATGAAAAATAAATGAGAACATCAAATTATAAAATGCTGTAATAGAATGTGAATAAATATTGTTATTGACCTCCTGCAACTGACCTGCTCGAAGTGTAAATCTATAGAGCATTAGAAAAAAATCTGTAATAGAATAATTCCTACAGAGATTTGATAGTAAATTGCTAAACTAAGCTAAAATGTAAAAAAATGACTGAACGCCTGCTACTGACACTGTGTAATAGGAAAAACGTGTTATAATTGCGCTAAAAATGTCCACTAAATTTGTAAAGCTACACTAATTATAGTGAAGAAGGCGGACTTCAGTAAAGACAGTTACTGAGCGCCCGCAACTGGCACAAAGGGGAGGTTCACACCACTGTTTTCTTCACATCCGAGAAAACCGGTCCAATGCGATTGAAAAGGGTGGCATCAGTTTTTCCTCCCCAAACTTGTCCATTCTGTCAGTCATCAAAAATCGGTCAGATGTCATCGAAATACGGTTCTGAATTTTGTCACGGACTTGCATTGCTGATTTTGACCCGACACCGATTTTTTCCGAAAATATCAAAGGTGGTAATAATATTTATTCACTTATACAAAGCCATTAATTCCACAGAGCTTTACATGGATCAGTAACACTGTCCCCATTGAGCCCAATCTAAATTACCTGTCAGTATGTCTATGGAGTGTGGGAGAAAACTCACAAACTCGGGGAGAACATACAAACTTCTTGCAAATATTTTCCTTGATGTGATTTAAATTCAGGACCCAAGCGCTGTAAGATCGCAGTGCTAACCACTGAGCCACTGTGCCGCTCTTTATACCAGTGCTATCCGTGAGAAAGTTCTGTGAAAGTTTTTTATTGTAGTTCATGTTTTACATGCCTGTACTAATGTGTTTTTTTTTTCTATTTACAGTGACGCCTGGTTTGCAAACCATCATCGCGTTACCCGCAAAGAGGTTTGATTGATTACATATGTGACTTTATATTTTATTTATAAAGAATATTTTATACCACAGGGACGTGCTAACATGCTATTCAATGCCCAGTCTCAGCATCATCACCAGCAGTGACACGCGTACCTGTCCGTTGCTACAACCTCAGAAACCCGGCAGTGCGCATGATCAGATGTCTCCGTCACTTCGTCGGTCATGCATACTTGACCTCTCTGAAGCCAGAACGCGTACACTGGCTTCATAGTGCACATGACCGGAAGTTCGGTGACTTGATCATGCGCAGTGCCTGGCATTTGAGGCTGCAGCAACCGATACATGTACGTGTGTCACCACTGGTGATGACCGTGGCAGTGGGCATTGAATAGCATGTTAGCACGCTCCTGTGGGCATGCTACCATGCTAAAAGGGCGGAATGAGCGCAGGAACTAACACCCTTGCGCACTAGTGCCTGCGCTCATTAGCATATCATAGAGGATCTTTAGAAATACTTTTTCTAAAGATCCCTTTACTGTATATATCCTAGAATAAGCTGGGACTGCTAGGCAGGGATTAGCAATATGCACCCAGAACTGCTCGTGGTTCTGGGTGCATATTGCTAGGTAGGGATTATCAATATGTACCCAGAAATGCTCATGGGTCTGGATGCATATTGCACCTAATAGGTTTCCTTTAAAAAGAATTGGTCCTAGCACAGATCCCTGTGGTCCTCACTGCTAACTATAGCCCATTTAGAGAATGTACCATTTACTCTTTGTTTCCTAACTTTTAGCCAATTCCTTAAATCATTGCCCATCTGCTTATAGTTTTCCTAGTTTTTGCTTCTGGAGCTTCATTACAAGAATATCATGTGGCACAGCATCAAATGCCTTTGTAAAGTCCAAGTAAAGGGGGTGTTACACGCAGCGATATCGCTGGTGAAAGCACCCGCCCCTGTTATTTGTGAGTCACGGGCAAATTGCTGCCCGTGGCGCACAATATCGTTAGGAGCCGTCACACGGATTTACCTGCCTAGCGACATCGCTGTTGCCGGCGAACCGCCTCCTTTCTAAGGGAGCGGTTCGTGCGGCATCACTAGGCGGCCACCCAATAGAAGTGGAGGGGCGGAGATGAGCGGGACGTAACATCCCGCCCACCACCTTCCTTCCGCATTGCGGGCGGCCGCAGGTAAGCTGCAGTTCATCGTTCCCGAGGTGTCACACGTAGCGATGTGTGCTGCCTCAGGAACGACGAACAACCTGCGTGCTCAACAATCAGCGATGTTTTTTTTTAAAAGGAACGATGTGTCAACGATGGACGATAAGGTGAGTATTTTCCATCGTTAACGGTCGTTCCTTGCTGTCACACGCAACAACGTCACTAACGATGCCTGATGTGCGTCACGGAATCCATAACCCCTGCGATATATCGATAGATAAGTCGCTGCGTGTGACGGGGCCTTAAATCGTATCAGCTGCATTACCAATATCCAGAATTACACTTGCCTCCTCATAGAAAACCAACATGTTGGTTAGATACGACTTATCGTTCATGAATCCATGCTGGTTATCATGAAGAAACAGCAATTCAGGAATTGGGTTTTTTTTGTTTTGTTTTTTTTAAATGTTGTTCACCGTGTGGTAATATTAAGACAGTTTTATTCTTCAGGTCCATACGATTACATCCATATCACATTTATGTCGTTTTTTTGTGTATTGTCGCTTTTATAAACCTAAACGTAATAGGATATGTTTGAATCCAAAACAAAATCCAGAAATGACATAGAAAAATCCCAATAAAGCAGATACACTTTAAAACCAATTTTTACTAGATATGAATTAAAATAGACAATAACAAGATTGTGATAAACCAAGTGATTAAAACACTTTCCTTATGATGACCCTAAGAAGCTGATATACCTGCCTAACAAAGGAGGATTTAAACCCTAAGGCCCTCTTCACACGTCAGTGATTCTGGTACGTTTGTGCTTTTTTTTTTTATACGTACCAGAATCACTGACATACGCAGAGCCATTATAATCAATGGGTCTGCTCACACATCAGTAATTTTTCACTGAACATGTCTCGGTGAAGCGAATACGCGTGTCCGTTATTCTGCACGGAGACAAGTCCATTTTTTTCTGGCATCACTGATGACCCACGGACCACACTATGGTGTGATCCGTGTGTAATCCGTGAAACACGTACCAGAAAAACACTGACATATAAAATAATAAACATTTTCAACTAACCTTTCCAGCGATTCGCTGTGCAGCCTCCGCTTTCTGCAGCTCCTTCCCAGTTTATGAATATTCATGAAAGCAGGAACAGCTGACCCGGAAGTAGCTGCAGAGAGCGGTGGGCGGACACTGCAGAGCCAAGGAGTTCAGCACCATGGACAGCAGGAGCGAAGGCAGGTGAGTAATGTCCATTTGCAATCACGGATCACGGATTGCACATGGACAACCCACGTGTGCCGTGAATCACGGAACACGGAGGTACATGTGCGTGTTTTACAAGTCAGTGAAGAACGGCGGCTGCCCCTCGCTCACCCTAAACAAATTCTACCACTTCTTAAATAGTAAAATAGGGCAGGTAGAAATAATGTAGATAGTTATAAGTTACTTAGCTTGGTCAGTGGAGGTAACTTGCATTACATCAATAACATTTATCTATATATATATCTCGGCCTCCTGATGAACCCATGAAGGAGGAAATGCATTGGAGCGTCACACCAGTTTACCTGCACTGACCAAGCTAAGTAACTTAAAACTACCAAACTTATTTCTACCTGCGCTATTTACTATTTAAGAAGTGGTAGAATGGAGGCGTGTCCTGGACATGGCAGCGTGAGGACATGCTTCACTGGAGCTCCCGCACCCGACAGCCTAAGGGCAGTTTCACATCACCGTTTTCCTGCCGCATTGCCAGATCCGGCCTAAGTGTAGTACAGTTCAATACAGTTCACAGACAGTGCGGCAAGCCCCGGTCACATGCTGTCACAAGCTCCGGTCACATAACCGCATGTGCCCGGAGCTTGCCAGTGAACTGTATTGAACTGTACTACACTTATGCCGGATCTGGCAGTGCGGCAGCAAAACGCTGATGTGAAACCAGCGTAATACCCCTCTCCCGCCGAGCCCTCCGGACCGGATATGTCCCCCAAGAAGAAGCTGATATAAACGCTTACCCCGGCGCCAGCAGCGTTGAGTCTAAAGTCCCCCAGGAGCTTGACGCGCTTCCTCGCGGTTCTGGCCTCGGGATACTGTTAGGGCCAGGTGGAAGGGCAGACCCAGGAGGTGGATCCACTGGGCCGAACTCCTAGATGATGGTAAGGGGTCCGGTAGCTGGAGCACTACAGGTAGCAGGGCAGTCCGTGCACAAGAGTATAATAGAGAAGTCCCTGGGACCACGGAGTCACTGATGGTAGTCCGGGTGACGGAGCTCAGGTTCGGAAGCCGAGATGATGTCAGGCGGAGTCCGGAACCGTTGGAGCGAGATGACGGGTCACCACAGGGGTCAGAGATGGTACGGACTGTCAGGATGGCAGATAGGCAGCGTTCGGAGTGCGGGATGCGGCAGGACCGGATGGCGAGGCAGGATCAGCTCTAGAAGAGAGATACGTGAGTATGGCACAGAGACACAAGGAGACCTGACTCCTAGCTTGGGAAACACGAAGATCAGGCCCCGCCCCCTTGGACATTGCACCCCTTTATACCCCGTACCTGTGTGCTACATTTCCTGTCAGTGGACACTGGCCCTTTAAGAAAGGGTCAGTGACCGCGCGCGCGCCCTAATGCGCATGCGCGCGGCCCGGGTGCCAGAAGCCAGGGCAGGAAGCTGAGAGGAGGACGCAGCAGAGCCGGGCTGGGGCTGGGAAGCCGACGGGCGCCGGGAGCGGGGACCAGGAGGCCTGGGAAGCGCGGGCGATGGAGGCTGGAGAGCGGGGAGCGTGGCAGGTGAGCCGGGAAGCGGAGCAGAGGACCCGGGGAGCGTGACAGTACCCCCCCCCCCCACGCCCCCCTCCCCGCAACCGGGACAGGAAGGCACGGATCAAAGGAGTACCCACATTCTCCCGGGGTTCCCAGGACCTATCCTCAGGACCATAGCCAGCCCAGTCCACCAGGAAGAACTGTCGGCCCCGTACAGTTTTCATGGCCACGATATCCCTTACCGCATAGATGTCGTCATCGGCAATAGGAGGAGGAGCCGAACTGGCAGCAGCGGAGAAGGGACCAAGGACAACCGGCTTGAGCAGGGAGACGTGGAAGGAGTTGGGTATCCTCATCGTGGCCGGGAGCTGTAGCTTGTAGGAGACCTCATTGATCTTGCGGAGGACTTTAAACGGCCCGATGTAGCGAGGACCCAGCTTGTAGGATGGTATCTTCAATCGGACGTACTTGGAAGCAAGCCAGACTAGATCTCCAGGAGAGAAACACGGAGGATCCAGACGTCTCTTGTCTGCATGTCTCTTCATCCGCAGGGAAGCACGCCCAAGGGACGCCTTGACAGAGTCCCAAATGGTTGCAAAGTCACGGGCTACAGCATCAGCAGCAGGGACATCCGAAGAAGGAGATACAGGCAATGGGACGGAGGGCTGAAGTCCGTAAACGACATGAAAGGGAGAGCTGGAGGAGGACTCACTGACGTGGTGGTTATGGGAGAATTCAGCCCAAGGAAGAAGCGTGGACCAGTCGTCGTGATGGGCGTTGACGTAGTGTCGTAAGAAGGAGGTCAAGATTTGGTTGACCCTTTCCACTTGGCCATTAGACTGAGGATGGTAGGCAGAAGAAAAGTCCAGAGTCACTCCCAGATGTTTGCAGAGAGCCCTCCAGAAGCGGGAGGTGAACTGAGTTCCTCTGTCGGACACGATGTGTGATGGAAAGCCATGCAAGCGGAAGATGTGATGTATATAGGCATCCGCGAGTTCCTGAGCAGAGGGCAGTCCAGCCATAGGGACGAAATGAGCCATTTTAGAGAACCGGTCCACCACGACCCATATGACTGTGTGTCCGGAGGACAATGGCAAGTCCGTAATAAAGTCCATTGCAATGTGTTGCCAGGGAACTGAGGGTATAGGCAGAGGCAGAAGACGGCCATATGGCAGGTGTTTGGGCGTCTTGTTCCTGGCACAAGAGGAGCAGGCAGAGACAAAAGCAGCGACGTCCGTGCGAAGGGATGGCCACCAGTAATGACGTACAATCGCACTCCATGTTTTCTTTTGACCAGCATGACCGGCTGTTTTCGAGGCATGGCCCCAGTGTAACACTTTTTGCCTGTCAGTCTCAGAGACATAGGTTTTCCCGGGCGGTATCTGGGCCAGGGTGACAGGAGCCACTGGAATGATTTTACTAGGACAGATGATGGGCTGTGATGTCTCCTCCTCCTGCTCCATGGGCATGAAAGACCTGGACAAGGCATCAGCGCGTACATTCTTGTCCGCGGGTCGGAAATGGAGCTGGAAATCGAACCTGGCAAAGAACAAGGACCACCTGGCTTGCCGTGGGTTCAGTCGCTGAGCGGACCGCAGGTATTCCAGGTTCTTGTGGTCCGTGTAAATGATTACGGGGTACACTGCTCCTTCCAGAAGGTAGCGCCATTCCTCCAGAGCCAGTTTTACTGCCAATAGCTCTCGGTCACCGATGGTGTAGTTGCGTTCAGGCGCTGAGAAGCTCTTGGAGAAGAAACCGCAAGTCACCATCTTCCCGGAGGAGGACTTCTGCATGAGCACTGCTCCGGCTCCCGAGGAGGAGGCATCCACCTCCAAGGTGAACTGGCGGTTTAACTCCGGACGGTGGAGCACAGGAGAGGAGGCAAATGCCCGCTTCAGGGAGCCAAACGCGGCGTCGGCCGCAGGTGACCAGTCCTTTGGATTAGCCTCCTTCTTGGTCAAGGCGGAGAGAGGAGCGGTCAGAGCAGAGAAGTGAGGGATGAACTGGCGGTAGTAGTTGGCGAATCCCAGAAAGCGTTGGATTGCCTTCAGTCCAGAAGGAGGAGGCCAGTTGAGAATGGAGGAGACCTTCTTTGGATCCATCTGCAGTCCGGTATCGGAGATGATGTAACCCAGGAAGGGGAGAGAAGACTGCTCAAAGACACACTTCTCATACTTAGCGTACAGACGATTCTCTCTCAGTCTTTGTAGAACTAGCTGCACGTTCTCTCTGTGGGTCTGGAGATCCGGAGAGAAGACAAGGATATCATCCAGATACACCACCACACAGACGTAGAGAAGGTCCCGGAAAACGTCGTTCACCAATTCCTGAAAGACTGCTGGTGCGTTACACAGGCCGAAGGGCATTATGCAGTATTCATAGTGCCCATCGCGAGTATTGAACGCGGTCTTCCATTCGTCCCCAGAGCGGATGCGGACCAGGTTGTAGGCACCTCGAAGGTCCAATTTGGTGAACACACGAGCTCCTCTAAGCCGGTCAAACAATTCGGGGATGAGCGGCAGAGGGTACTTGTTTTTTACGGTGATTTGGTTCAATCCCCGGTAGTCTATACATGGGCGTAGGTCGCCCTCTTTCTTCTTAATGAAGAAGAAGCCTGCTCCAGCAGGAGAGGAGGATCTCCGAATGAATCCCCTTGCCAGGCTCTCTGTGATGTAAGTAGACATGGCCCTTGTTTCGGCTGGAGATAATGGATATATCCGTCCTCGAGGTGGTGTTGTTCCCGGGAGCAGGTCGATGGCACAATCGTACGGACGATGTGGCGGAAGTACCTCAGATTCCTTTTTATCAAAGACGTCCGCGAAGGACCAATAGGCCGAGGGCAGTCCCGGTAGGTTCTCTGGAACCGGAGGTCGTCGGATGGGTTGTATGGTCTTCAGACACTTCTCCTGGCACGAAGAGCCCCATCGGGTGATTTCACCAGTGCCCCAGGTGACTGATGGCTCGTGTGTCCGTAACCAGGGAAGTCCCAGCAGGATTTGATGGGACATGTGTGGAAGGACGTAGAGAGCGATGTTCTCGGTGTGCAGGGCACCGATACGTAGTTCCACCGGCTTGGTGATCCAGGAGATGGTGTCAGAGAGGGGTCTCCCATCCACAGAGGCAATCACGAGAGGTTTGTCGAGTGGAGTGACAGGCACCTGGTACTTGTCCACCGTGGCTTGCTGGATGAAATTGCCTGCTGCCCCAGAATCGAGGTACGCCTCGGCCGTGAACCGCGTCTCTCCCGTTGACACTTGTACAGTCCACATAACCGGGTCTGAGAGAGTCCCAGCACCTAGGGTGGCCTCTCCTACCAACCCTAGGCTTTGGAGTTTCCCGGCCTCTCTGGGCAGGAGCGTAGCAGGTGTGTGCCCTCTCCGCAGTAGAAGCAGAGGCCCTTGGCGAGCCGCTCTGCTCGACGTTGTTCAGACTGCCGCACACGGTCGACCTGCATGGGCTCATGGACGGAGACACCAGATGCCGTTGACTGGAGAATGGCGGACTTCTGCGGAGGAGAGGAATGCCGTACCGGACGTCTCTCACGGGACACCTCTTTAGATCGCTCCTGAAAGTGGATGTCCACTCGAGTCGCTAGGGTAATCAGGGCATCCAGGGTGGATGGTACGTCACGACCAGCCAGCTCATCTTTAATTCGACCCGAGAGTCCTTCCCAGAAGGCGGCAGTTAGGGCCTTGTTGTTCCAGCCAAGTTCCGAAGCCAAGGTGCGAAAACGGATTGCGTATTGACCCACCGTCAGAGTCCCCTGACGTAACCGGAGAAGAGATGAGGCAGACGCGGAGGCGCGTCCGGGCTCGTCAAAGGTGCCACGGAATGCCTGCAGAAACTCCTGGATGTTCGTGGTCACAGGATCCTCCTTCTCCCTCAAGGGGTTCATCCACGCCAGTGCCTCACCCTCTAGATGGGACATGATGAAGGCGACCTTGGCTTGGTCGGAGGCAAACAAATGCGGCAGCTGCGTGAAATGGAGGGAGCATTGGTTTATGAAACCCCTGCAGGTCTTGGGATCTCCGGCGTACCGGGGTGGTGAAGCCAAACGAAGTCTGGAAGCATCCGAAGAGGCTGCCACGGGGGCTGGAGCCGTGGATTGGCTAGTGGAAGCCCGAGATGCTGAAGATGTAATTTACGCTTGTAGCGTGTTAAGGCGGGCGTCCACCGAAGTCATGAAGTTCAGCATGCGGGTCTGGGTCTCACGCTGGCGTTGGAGTTCCTCCTGCAAGGCCGCTAGTGCTTCAGCGGGATCCATGGCCTGATCTTACTGTTAGGGCCAGGTGGAAGGGCAGACCCAGGAGGTGGATCCACTGGGCCGAACTCCTAGATGATGGTAAGGGGTCCGGTAGCTGGAGCACTACAGGTAGCAGGGCAGTCCGTGCACAAGAGTATAATAGAGAAGTCCCTGGGACCACGGAGTCACTGATGGTAGTCCGGGTGACGGAGCTCAGGTTCGGAAGCCGAGATGATGTCAGGCGGAGTCCGGAACCGTTGGAGCGAGATGACGGGTCACCACAGGGGTCAGAGATGGTACGGACTGTCAGGATGGCAGATAGGCAGCGTTCGGAGTGCGGGATGCGGCAGGACCGGATGGCGAGGCAGGATCAGCTCTAGAAGAGAGATACGTGAGTATGGCACAGAGACACAAGGAGACCTGACTCCTAGCTTGGGAAACACGAAGATCAGGCCCCGCCCCCTTGGACATTGCACCCCTTTATACCCCGTACCTGTGTGCTACATTTCCTGTCAGTGGACACTGGCCCTTTAAGAAAGGGTCAGTGACCGCGCGCGCGCCCTAATGCGCATGCGCGCGGCCCGGGTGCCAGAAGCCAGGGCAGGAAGCTGAGAGGAGGACGCAGCAGAGCCGGGCTGGGGCTGGGAAGCCGACGGGCGCCGGGAGCGGGGACCAGGAGGCCTGGGAAGCGCGGGCGATGGAGGCTGGAGAGCGGGGAGCGTGGCAGGTGAGCCGGGAAGCGGAGCAGAGGACCCGGGGAGCGTGACAGTACCCCCCCCCCCCACGCCCCCCTCCCCGCAACCGGGACAGGAAGGCACGGATCAAAGGAGTACCCACATTCTCCCGGGGTTCCCAGGACCTATCCTCAGGACCATAGCCAGCCCAGTCCACCAGGAAGAACTGTCGGCCCCGTACAGTTTTCATGGCCACGATATCCCTTACCGCATAGATGTCGTCATCGGCAATAGGAGGAGGAGCCGAACTGGCAGCAGCGGAGAAGGGACCAAGGACAACCGGCTTGAGCAGGGAGACGTGGAAGGAGTTGGGTATCCTCATCGTGGCCGGGAGCTGTAGCTTGTAGGAGACCTCATTGATCTTGCGGAGGACTTTAAACGGCCCGATGTAGCGAGGACCCAGCTTGTAGGATGGTATCTTCAATCGGACGTACTTGGAAGCAAGCCAGACTAGATCTCCAGGAGAGAAACACGGAGGATCCAGACGTCTCTTGTCTGCATGTCTCTTCATCCGCAGGGAAGCACGCCCAAGGGACGCCTTGACAGAGTCCCAAATGGTTGCAAAGTCACGGGCTACAGCATCAGCAGCAGGGACATCCGAAGAAGGAGATACAGGCAATGGGACGGAGGGCTGAAGTCCGTAAACGACATGAAAGGGAGAGCTGGAGGAGGACTCACTGACGTGGTGGTTATGGGAGAATTCAGCCCAAGGAAGAAGCGTGGACCAGTCGTCGTGATGGGCGTTGACGTAGTGTCGTAAGAAGGAGGTCAAGATTTGGTTGACCCTTTCCACTTGGCCATTAGACTGAGGATGGTAGGCAGAAGAAAAGTCCAGAGTCACTCCCAGATGTTTGCAGAGAGCCCTCCAGAAGCGGGAGGTGAACTGAGTTCCTCTGTCGGACACGATGTGTGATGGAAAGCCATGCAAGCGGAAGATGTGATGTATATAGGCATCCGCGAGTTCCTGAGCAGAGGGCAGTCCAGCCATAGGGACGAAATGAGCCATTTTAGAGAACCGGTCCACCACGACCCATATGACTGTGTGTCCGGAGGACAATGGCAAGTCCGTAATAAAGTCCATTGCAATGTGTTGCCAGGGAACTGAGGGTATAGGCAGAGGCAGAAGACGGCCATATGGCAGGTGTTTGGGCGTCTTGTTCCTGGCACAAGAGGAGCAGGCAGAGACAAAAGCAGCGACGTCCGTGCGAAGGGATGGCCACCAGTAATGACGTACAATCGCACTCCATGTTTTCTTTTGACCAGCATGACCGGCTGTTTTCGAGGCATGGCCCCAGTGTAACACTTTTTGCCTGTCAGTCTCAGAGACATAGGTTTTCCCGGGCGGTATCTGGGCCAGGGTGACAGGAGCCACTGGAATGATTTTACTAGGACAGATGATGGGCTGTGATGTCTCCTCCTCCTGCTCCATGGGCATGAAAGACCTGGACAAGGCATCAGCGCGTACATTCTTGTCCGCGGGTCGGAAATGGAGCTGGAAATCGAACCTGGCAAAGAACAAGGACCACCTGGCTTGCCGTGGGTTCAGTCGCTGAGCGGACCGCAGGTATTCCAGGTTCTTGTGGTCCGTGTAAATGATTACGGGGTACACTGCTCCTTCCAGAAGGTAGCGCCATTCCTCCAGAGCCAGTTTTACTGCCAATAGCTCTCGGTCACCGATGGTGTAGTTGCGTTCAGGCGCTGAGAAGCTCTTGGAGAAGAAACCGCAAGTCACCATCTTCCCGGAGGAGGACTTCTGCATGAGCACTGCTCCGGCTCCCGAGGAGGAGGCATCCACCTCCAAGGTGAACTGGCGGTTTAACTCCGGACGGTGGAGCACAGGAGAGGAGGCAAATGCCCGCTTCAGGGAGCCAAACGCGGCGTCGGCCGCAGGTGACCAGTCCTTTGGATTAGCCTCCTTCTTGGTCAAGGCGGAGAGAGGAGCGGTCAGAGCAGAGAAGTGAGGGATGAACTGGCGGTAGTAGTTGGCGAATCCCAGAAAGCGTTGGATTGCCTTCAGTCCAGAAGGAGGAGGCCAGTTGAGAATGGAGGAGACCTTCTTTGGATCCATCTGCAGTCCGGTATCGGAGATGATGTAACCCAGGAAGGGGAGAGAAGACTGCTCAAAGACACACTTCTCATACTTAGCGTACAGACGATTCTCTCTCAGTCTTTGTAGAACTAGCTGCACGTTCTCTCTGTGGGTCTGGAGATCCGGAGAGAAGACAAGGATATCATCCAGATACACCACCACACAGACGTAGAGAAGGTCCCGGAAAACGTCGTTCACCAATTCCTGAAAGACTGCTGGTGCGTTACACAGGCCGAAGGGCATTATGCAGTATTCATAGTGCCCATCGCGAGTATTGAACGCGGTCTTCCATTCGTCCCCAGAGCGGATGCGGACCAGGTTGTAGGCACCTCGAAGGTCCAATTTGGTGAACACACGAGCTCCTCTAAGCCGGTCAAACAATTCGGGGATGAGCGGCAGAGGGTACTTGTTTTTTACGGTGATTTGGTTCAATCCCCGGTAGTCTATACATGGGCGTAGGTCGCCCTCTTTCTTCTTAATGAAGAAGAAGCCTGCTCCAGCAGGAGAGGAGGATCTCCGAATGAATCCCCTTGCCAGGCTCTCTGTGATGTAAGTAGACATGGCCCTTGTTTCGGCTGGAGATAATGGATATATCCGTCCTCGAGGTGGTGTTGTTCCCGGGAGCAGGTCGATGGCACAATCGTACGGACGATGTGGCGGAAGTACCTCAGATTCCTTTTTATCAAAGACGTCCGCGAAGGACCAATAGGCCGAGGGCAGTCCCGGTAGGTTCTCTGGAACCGGAGGTCGTCGGATGGGTTGTATGGTCTTCAGACACTTCTCCTGGCACGAAGAGCCCTATCGGGTGATTTCACCAGTGCCCCAGGTGACTGATGGCTCGTGTGTCCGTAACCAGGGAAGTCCCAGCAGGATTTGATGGGACATGTGTGGAAGGACGTAGAGAGCGATGTTCTCGGTGTGCAGGGCACCGATACGTAGTTCTACCGGCTTGGTGATCCAGGAGATGGTGTCAGAGAGGGGTCTCCCATCCACAGAGGCAATCACGAGAGGTTTGTCGAGTGGAGTGACAGGCACCTGGTACTTGTCCACCGTGGCTTGCTGGATGAAATTGCCTGCTGCCCCAGAATCGAGGTACGCCTCGGCCGTGAACCGCGTCTCTCCCGTTGACACTTGTACAGTCCACATAACCGGGTCTGAGAGAGTCCCAGCACCTAGGGTGGCCTCTCCTACCAACCCTAGGCTTTGGAGTTTCCCGGCCTCTCTGGGCAGGAGCGTAGCAGGTGTGTGCCCTCTCCGCAGTAGAAGCAGAGGCCCTTGGCGAGCCGCTCTGCTCGACGTTGTTCAGACTGCCGCACACGGTCGACCTGCATGGGCTCATGGACGGAGACACCAGATGCCGTTGACTGGAGAATGGCGGACTTCTGCGGAGGAGAGGAATGCCGTACCGGACGTCTCTCACGGGACACCTCTTTAGATCGCTCCTGAAAGTGGATGTCCACTCGAGTCGCTAGGGTAATCAGGGCATCCAGGGTGGATGGTACGTCACGACCAGCCAGCTCATCTTTAATTCGACCCGAGAGTCCTTCCCAGAAGGCGGCAGTTAGGGCCTTGTTGTTCCAGCCAAGTTCCGAAGCCAAGGTGCGAAAACGGATTGCGTATTGACCCACCGTCAGAGTCCCCTGACGTAACCGGAGAAGAGATGATGCAGACGCGGAGGCGCGTCCGGGCTCGTCAAAGGTGCCACGGAATGCCTGCAGAAACTCCTGGATGTTCGTGGTCACAGGATCCTCCTTCTCCCACAAGGGGTTCATCCACGCCAGTGCCTCACCCTCTAGATGGGACATGATGAAGGCGACCTTGGCTTGGTCGGAGGCAAACAAATGCGGCAGCTGCGTGAAATGGAGGGAGCATTGGTTTATGAAACCCCTGCAGGTCTTGGGATCTCCGGCGTACCGGGGTGGTGAAGCCAAACGAAGTCTGGAAGCATCCGAAGAGGCTGCCACGGGGGCTGGAGCCGTGGATTGGCTAGTGGAAGCCCGAGATGCTGAAGATGTAATTTACGCTTGTAGCGTGTTAAGGCGGGCGTCCACCGAAGTCATGAAGTTCAGCATGCGGGTCTGGGTCTCACGCTGGCGTTGGAGTTCCTCCTGCAAGGCCGCTAGTGCTTCAGCGGGATCCATGGCCTGATCTTACTGTTAGGGCCAGGTGGAAGGGCAGACCCAGGAGGTGGATCCACTGGGCCGAACTCCTAGATGATGGTAAGGGGTCCGGTAGCTGGAGCACTACAGGTAGCAGGGCAGTCCGTGCACAAGAGTATAATAGAGAAGTCCCTGGGACCACGGAGTCACTGATGGTAGTCCGGGTGACGGAGCTCAGGTTCGGAAGCCGAGATGATGTCAGGCGGAGTCCGGAACCGTTGGAGCGAGATGACGGGTCACCACAGGGGTCAGAGATGGTACGGACTGTCAGGATGGCAGATATGCAGCGGGATGCGGCAGGACCGGATGGCGAGGCAGGATCAGCTCTAGAAGAGAGATACGTGAGTATGGCACAGAGACACAAGGAGACCTGACTCCTAGCTTGGGAAACACGAAGATCAGGCCCCGCCCCCTTGGACATTGCACCCCTTTATACCCCGTACCTGTGTGCTACATTTCCTGTCAGTGGACACTGGCCCTTTAAGAAAGGGTCAGTGACCGCGCGCGCGCCCTAATGCGCATGCGCGCGGCCCGGGTGCCAGAAGCCAGGGCAGGAAGCTGAGAGGAGGACGCAGCAGAGCCGGGCTGGGGCTGGGAAGCCGACGGGCGCCGGGAGCGGGGACCAGGAGGCCTGGGAAGCGCGGGCGATGGAGGCTGGAGAGCGGGGAGCGTAGCAGGTGAGCCGGGAAGCGGAGCAGAGGACCCGGGGAGCGTGACAGATACCCGCGCACGGCTGGAGACAAGATGGCGCTGGCCAGCTCTGTGTGCTCCGGGCAGAACTTCTCGAAACAACAACGGGAGCCTGCACATGTTGTAAGTTGTTGCGGGGCCCAGGGAGTCTCTCCATGTAATAGCCCAGACTGGAGGATGTAAGAGGGACTCAGCCTCAGATACAGGCTTGGACAGTGGGTGCATGGCCTCTGTGCAGTCTGGCAGAGGGGGGAGGATGGGGCCGGGGTGATACATCTCTCAGGAGGCACGCAAGAGATGGAGGGTACAGGCAATATTCAGCTCTGGGAAGCCCTCTGCATTGGATGGGGGCAGCTTCAATGGCTCCTTAACACCCATGCAGCGCTCCTCTGACACTCAAGATCTGCAGGCCCTGAGGGAACTGATTCTGGCCTTGCCTAGCAAAAATGACTTTGAGGAGATAATGACAAGGATAGAGCAGGCCCAGCTATCAGCATTAACAGCTATAAGAGAGGAGATGGGGGTGCTGGATGATAGGGTCACTGCTACAGAGCAGGCCCAGGAATCCTTGGAGGGCAGATTGGATCGACTGGAGAGAGACTGTGAAACATCTAATAACCGCATAAGAGATCTGGCGCTGATCTTAGAGGATCAGGAGAACAGAAGCCATAGAAATAACATCCGTCTGAAAGGCATTCCAAAGGACTGGTCCCAGGAGCGTCTGTATACAAGAGTGCTAGTTATTTTTAATACATGATATGATTCAACAGGATCCATAGGGTGGCCATGCCAAATGCTCATCTTTCCTCCTGTCCAAGAGATGTTTTGTGCCACTTGCATTATTACAGGGACAAAGAGCGGATCCTACAGGGGGCCTGGTCTCATGGTCCGGTGGATATGGAGGGTGCTATGGTGTCACTGTTTCCAGACGTCTCCAGCAGAACCCTTCTCATAAGAAGGCAGCTGCACCCTTTTGTGTAGAATTAAGGAAGTCAATGCTTCATACCGTTGGGGTCACCCGTTCCACCTCATAGTCCAAAAGGGGGAGTCAATGTTCCTACTTAAAAAGCACTTAAACCTTCCAAGTCTGTTCTCTTTTTTGGGGTCCTTCGAGATGTCTCTACCTGGCTGGCTTTCGTTGGACACGTCAGGTCCCCCAACACTGAGAAAGGAGAAGAGGGATACGCTCAACGTACCTCCGGATGGCAGCAACTGTGTAACAATTATGTCGATACACTAATCTAATCGCAGTTAATATAACGAAACTGAGACAAGGGTTGGGTGAATGCTCTGTATTAAACAAACCATAAACACAGTGAAATTAGGCAGAGACTACCAGAATACAACTACAAATAGAATGTAAATGCACCCACACTATATGTAACTGTTCAGACAGCAAATAGAATAACGCGCACAGCAACTGATATGCCGAAGTCCAGAATAGATATGAGTCTGCAACAAACTAGAGCATGAATGTCCAGAATATTGTAAGCAGAGGTGAATGTCCAGGGAAATGTTTGCAGCAAACAGATGGTGAATGTCCAGTTTATGAGCACAGCAACAAAATGGTGACATGTCCAGGATATAATCAGCACAGCAGCAGGTAATAAATGTCCAGAATTAAGTGCACAAAAAACGTTTCAGTATACTACCTAGGACAGAAGTAAGCCCCGCAAAAATTCAGCGCACAGTCCGTCATGAATGAGACCTGCATAAGAACAGTGCTGAGGCAGAGCACATAATTAAGATGCAGCAGGCAGTCCATAGCAAGCCAGAATGTCTAGGAGCCAGTAGCACAAAATACTCAGGCAGGGAATGGACCCCGGACCAGGACTTATAAGCAGGGCACACAGGAAGTTCAAGGGCTAGACGAGGTAACATACTCCATCTTGGACGAGGGCAAACAAACAACAAATTTCATGAAGAATCTGGAACCTCACATTCTGACTCGTTCATGGAGAAGGTCATCATCTCCTAGAGCAGTGATAGCAAACCTATGGCACGAGTGCCAGACAGACACGCAGAGCCCTCTGTCGGCGTATTGACGTCTTCTAGCTACGCAGAAACTGAGGACCCAGAGGCGCGCAGTGGTGGAGTGGATATTTTAAGGCAAGTATGCTTTTTTTTTTTTTTTTAAACTCTGTGCGGCTGTACCGGGATGGGGAGACATGCCAGGATGGAGGAACATATCAGGATGGGGGCATATGCCAGGATGGAGGAACATATCAGGATGGGGGTGGGGACATGCCAGCATCGAGGAATATATGAGGATGTGGGGAACATGCCAGGATGGACAATGCGCTGATTACCCTTTCAGTTAGGCTGTGGAACCCCATTTTTAGACAGTCAATGGACCTTGAATACTTCGTTATTGGCTGATCCGACGGTAATGGAGGAGGTGCGGACAGGATTGAAAGAATATCTGGAAGGCAATGCAACCGGAGAGGTGTCACCGATTGTGGTCTGGGAGGTGCACAAATGTGTCACTAGGAAGCTTTTTATTAAGCATGGGGCTCGACTGAAGAGGGAGTGAGCCGAGGAGGTCACTGCTCTTCTGTCCGAAATTCGCCAGTTAGAACTTAACCATAAGGGTTCCTTAGACGTTACCGTAGGTACCCTCTTGGTTAGGAAATGAGATGCGCCCTGCTGAACGTCAAGGCTCAAAGTGCTTTGGCCCGGTGCCGATGCCATTTTTACAAGTTTGGAAACGAGCAGCAGAACCCTCGCAAGAACATTATGGACTCAGAGGCTAAAGGGGTATGTCCCTTTAGTGCGGTCTTCTGGTGGAGGGTCAGCAGTCCTGCCTAAGGAAATTGCAGTGGCATTTAGGGACTTTTACTCTTACTCTGCTCCATCGACACCCTCCGGTCGGAGAAGTCCCTAGAGGACCTCCGCAAACATATAGAGGTGTATATCCATAGGTCGGGTATGAAGCGGATCAGACCTGGGGATCACTTGGAGCTGCAGAGACCGATCTCGGAGTCAGAGCTTGTGGTTGCTATCAAGTATTCCCTGTTGGGGAAAGCCCTGGGACCAGATGTATTTCCATGAATTTATTATAAGAATATGGGTCCTCTCCTCTACTCAGCATTCTTACAGGCCTTCAACAATGTGACCCTTTCCCCCCTCGCCTCCCCTGCCCAGGGATACGATGGCTGCCAAAATCGTAGTGATTCCACAGGAGGGTAAGGATCTCACCCTTTCCTCAAGCTACCTCCCCATTTCCCTCCTTAATGCTGACTTGACGTTATTTACGAGGATAGTGGCGAGTAGCTTGTCACCCTTGCTGGGAGAGGTCATTCCCAGGAAGAAGGAAAGCTTTTTGAATATCTTTCTCTCGGCCGCTCTTTGAGTCACAAACATTCCCTCCCAGACTTTGAGGTCCCATCAGACCATCGGTGCAACGTTGGAGTGTTGCTCTCAATGTACGTTCAGAAAGTACTTGCTCCCTGTGCCCTCTCCGCTCTCACCCATTATAGGCTCCCCTGAGTTCCTCCCCAGCATTGCAGATCCAGTTTTCAGCAGTTAGATTATAGGTACCAGGTTCAGAGCTTGTCAGTTTGGGACTGGGTGCGGGTAGCCTTCTTTGGCTGATCTTCAGGACGCGGAGTCACCGGGCTCGCTCGTGCTATGGAGATCTATGCAACTCAAACACTTTATTTGCTCCCTACCCACTTTTGACCATTACGTTGGCCCCCCACTGAGTTCGAGAAGGTGTGTTTGGGAGGGGGAACAGTGCCGCATTCTCTCTCTCTGGTCTATGCCCTCTGTCAAATCTAGAGGATGCTTCTCCCTCGGAGTATCTACGAAAGTGGGAGAGGGACCTGGGTGGGGATCACACTGTCGGACGAGCAAATAGGGACAATCTTGGTCTTTGCCCACAAGGCTTCAATTAGATCAAGAAGCTAACTTTAATTTATTAGCGAGATGGTATAGGGTCCCGACCAAACTGCATCAGATTTCCCGGGGACGCATCACTCTTGCTAGACATTTTGTGAGGGAGAGCTTGATTTTGTACACATCTTTTGGTCTTGCCCCGCTTTACAGAGGTTCTGGTTGGATGTGGGGGGAGCGATTAAAGTATGTGACTGGTACGACTCAGGAGCTGGTTCCGGAACGGTTTCTGTTGCAGCTGTCGGAGTCATCAATAAACAACTATAAGGCTATGTGCGCACGTTGCATTCTGTCCCTGCAGAAATTTCTGCAGCTATTTGAACAGCACACGTGCGCTTCAAATCGCTGCAGAAAGAGTCCGTAATGAAAAGCCGATTTCATGCGCTCTGAGTGCAGCCCCTCCCATAGACAGAGCGGGGGCTGCATGCAAAGCGCACGAAAGTAGTGACATGTCACTTCTTAGAACGCAGCGCTTCGGGCAGCAGCCGAAGCGCTGCGTTCTAATACGCCACGTGCGCACGTCTCATGCACAATCTTCATAGATTGTGCTGGGGTCGCAGGACACATGCAGTTACGCTGCAGTGCAGATCGCAGCGTAACTGCATGAAAATACGCAACGTGCGCACAGAACCTAAGCATTCTCTGCTAAGATTTTTGGTGATGGACGCTAGCTTGTGCATCCCTCTGAAATGGAAGTCTGACACTCCCCCCTTACTGGCCATGTGGGCCTCTAGGGTCAATAACCTCATGCAAATGGAGGATATGATGTCCTCTATCTATGATCGGTATGAGCTCTTTTACACAACCTGGTTTCCTTGGCTGGATTTTAAATATATAGAGAATTATGAGGCGCTGATGACCGGAAGATAGAATATTTTGGGTACTGGGTGCCTGTGCCCTTGGGGGTTGGAGTTCCCTCCCCCTTTCCCTTGGATTTCACTAGATTCCCCCCTGCGTCCACCCTAGACATCCCCAGTATGCATGTTTGTGCCCTTCTTTTCTTGTTCTTTCCTTTTAATTGTCGCTTTTCTTTTTCTTTCTTTTTTTGTTCATGGGTTATATCCTTTATAGCTCTATTAAAACTTAGTTCCAGACTTGAGCTTGTGGTGGGCCCATTCTGCCTATCAGGCTCTGAGGCATATGTTTCAGATTATTTGATTTTGTTGTACCTGTATACTTGATTTTTACTATTTTTTATCCAAGCTCGAGTTTGTGGATAAATAAAAAAATAAAAAAAAAAAATAGAATTTGTTTAGTAATAGTAGCAACAAATCCAGCTCACCATCTCTGCATCCACTCTCTGTTCAGAGCCAGAACAGAGACCCTGCCACGGCCTGATAATCGTACAAGTGAAACAGGAAAGTCCAGCTCAAATGAACATTGCTTCTTTATTTCTTAACAATTTCAAGTACACGGGAGTGACGGGACTTAAAATTTTTCACAAGGAAAACGCTATAATGTCCCGTGTACTTGAAATTCTCAAGAAAAGAAACAACTGTTCATTTGAGCTGGACTTTCCTGTTTTACTTGTTAGAATTTGTTTAGGGCAAGCGAGGGGCAGCAGTCATTGTACGGGGGCATCACTATCTTTTAGGCCAGTTTCAGACGTCCATGTTTCAGGTACTTGTAACATCCCTTTCTAACACGGTTGCCATATGCACCCATGTTATTCTGTAGAGTTACACACACACACGTCTGTGTGGTCCCACATGTCCCCGCACCCACACACGTCCATTTTTTCTTCGGCATCACGGATCGCACACTGATGTGATCAGTGTGACACGTACCGGAGAAAACACGTGTCTTTGCAATAAAAAGATTTTCTATATTCACCTGTATCCAGCGCTGCTTTCTTCCTACAGCTTCGCTTTCTCCTGCTTCTGACCCCCCGCTAATTATGCTCATTGCATATTCACTGCACCTTGGACCTGGAAGCAGGAGCATCGCCAGGGACCGCGCCGGGGACAGTATTTTCGGTGACAGGTGAGTATCCAGCAAGCAGTGTGTGCAGTGACGTCTAGGAGGTCATCGGAGTTACTAATGAACGCTGATGAAATCAATAAAGTCACCGCCGTGACACCCGCTGTAGTGCGGGTGTCATTAGGAGGTCATCAGAGGTCATTGGGAACTCCAATGACCTCCTGGATGTCACTGCACACACACTGCAAACCTCATACTGCTCCAAACCACATCCAAGAAGTTTATTAATCCTTTAGGTTCTTTACATGAACTAAAGCAATGTGAAGGGAAACTAGGCCCCTGAAGGAATTTATCAAGATGTTTGATTAGCACCTAAACCCTCAGGTGCTTCACAGAATGTTATAATGTTGAGCCTTAAAATTAATTACATCATTAGAACAAAAATGTTGCTTTAACCCCAAATCTTTCATTTTCACAAGGGTAAAAGGAGAAAATGCACTGTACAATTTGTTGTGCAATTTCTCCTGAGTACGCCAATAGCCCATTATGTGGTGGGAAAACTGCTGTTTGGGCACACCACAGGGCTCGGAAAGGAAGGAGCGCCATTTGACTTTTTGAATGCAAAATTGGCTGAAATTATTAGCAGACGCCATGTTGCGTTTGGAGATTCCCTGATATCCCCCCACAAGTAACCCCATTTTGGAAACTAGACCCCTCAATTAATTTACCTAGATGTTTGGTGAGCACCTCGAACTTTTAGGTGCTTCACAGGATTTTATAAAGTTGAGCTGCGAAAATGAAAAAATAAATTTTTTAACTTCACAAATGTTGCGTTAACACCAATTTTTTTAAATTCACTAGGGTAACGAGAGATAGTGACACATACAATTTGTTGTGAAATTTCTTCTCAGTACAGCAGTACCCCATATGTGATCAAAAACTACTTTTGAGGCGCAGTACAAAGTGAAAAAAGGAAGGAGTGCCATATTGGAGTTCAGATTTAGCTGGAATAATTTAGAGGTTCCATGACACATTGGCAAACCCCCATGAGGTGTCGGAACAGCATAGACCCCCCACAAGTGACCCATTAAAAAACTGCACCCCTCAATGAATTCTTCTAGGGGCGCAGTGAACATATTGACATTACAGGTGTGTCATAAAATTTTACACTATTAGGTCAGGGCCACATGGGGCACTACTATGATGCTCGCATGACACTCTGCTCGCGCTGGCAGAACAGCAGGAGGCGAGTGTCATGCTAGTATCCATGCAAGTGAGGTCCGACTGTGCGAATGGACCTCAGCTGCGAGCCGCCTCTGAGGAGGGGCGGGCCAGCGCTGCAGAGGGGCAGGCCGGCACGGAGTAGGGGAGGGAGGGATTTATCTCCCTTCTCTCCTCCGTAGCCGGCTATTGCGATTCTCGCTCTGCACACGCGGTACACTGGTGTACCATAATTTTTCTCTCGCCCCATTCACTTGAATGGGTGCGAGAGAAAAGAGTCTCGCACTACAATCGCAGCATGCTGTGATTGTTTTCTCGGTCAGATTAGGGCTGAGAAAATAATCGCTCATGTGCGTTGACACACAGGCTAAATTTGGTCCGAGTGGAATGCGATGTTTTATCGCACTCCACTCGCACCGATTTTCTCGCCGTATGGCTTAGGCTTTAGGAGATGAAGAAAAAATAATTACATTTTTACAACTAAAATTTTGGTTTAACCCCAGATTTCCTATTTTCACAAGGGGAATAAGTCAATAAATGCATCATAATATGTTGCACCATTTCTCCTGAACGAGGCAATACAGTGACCGTACAGTATTGTTTGGTAATACGGCAGGACTCTAGAGGGAAGGGAACACCCATGAAGTCAAATGCAGTGAATGTGGGAGAATTAAAAATAGCAAATAAGCCCTTGTCGTGCCCAGTATATTGTAGTTCTCTTATCTCTCTTAGTTCTCTTGTGCCCAACCCATGCTTCTGGAGACACACACCTCGTAAATTAAATGGGCACTACTCACTACAATAATGCCAACATATGGACGTTAACTGTGGCTTACGCCTCTTTCCACGTACATGAAAATCATGCACGTTTTGCACGGATATGTAAATTTGCGTACGGCCCTCCATGTGCCGTGATTTTGGCTCACAAATGTTCTGTGTGCTATCCGTGATAACACATGGAGAGCAGGAACTTTCTGCTCACCTGTCCTGGTTGCTGCTATCCGTGGTGCTGATGTCTTTCACTCTGCCGTCTCCGTCCCTGCTGACTCCCTGCTGCTGCTTCCGGCCCGAAGTGCAGTGAATATGTGATGAGTATAATGGGCGGGGGTCGTAAGCAAGTCACAGCAGCGGCAGAAACAGCAGGGCTGAAGAAGGTGAGTATAGAAATTAATTTTATTTCACAGAAATGTGGTTTTCTCCAGTACGTGTCACACTGATGTCACACAGAGCACATCCGTGCGGTGCATGTGACATCCATGCTGCCAGAGAAAAACAGACATGTCTACGTGTGGAGCACGCGGACACATATATGCCCCACACGGTCCATGTGAAAACACCGATGTGTGCGCAGACCCATTGATTTTAATGGGTCTACGTGTGCCTATGTCTCCGGTACGTGTGAAAACGGACGTCACATGTACTGGAGACACAAAAGTGTGAAGGGGCCTTAGGCACAGAAGGGAGGGGAGTATGTAAATTTGGGAGCACAGATTTTGCTGGATTTCTGTTTTGAGGAGGAGCCATAACGCTTTTCATTAGTCTTTTGTGCTACCAATAACGTGAACGCCCCCAATATTTCCTTCAACATATGACACACCTGAGTGGGGAATTGTGTTTTTGTGGGTTGAACTGAATGCTATTTGTCAATTTAGGGTACAGAATGTTTTGGATCAGTTTACGTTTATCCTGTGCTCTATACTGAGCACTTACATCACGGTTTCCATCTATTTCTCTGAAATATGTGAATCGCTCACTAATGAGGCAGCACTGTTACTCCGGATTCCATTTGGCCTCTGTTTAGCGGTGTCCATCTTAAAGGTGAACAATTCTCTTGTTCATCACACTATCGTGCATGCCTAAATAGACGCGTAAAAAGATAGACACCGCCGGACCACAGGCCAGACAAGAGTTCAATGTGAACCCCTTCTGCCTCATTATGGTGCGATCTTTGGGAGGAAGAATAAACAAATCAACAGCAGTTGAAGACTTGGCTTTATTTTTTACTCCTTATACCTTATGGAATACATGATTAGGCGTCTTCATTCCTAATGGTCAGAACGATTTCAGCAATACCAGATTTATATTGTGTTTTTATATTTGGCTACTATCACACTAAAAACACTGTTAAATAGATAAATGTTTTTCACCAAAATTTGAAGGCTCTAATATTCTTATTTTTGTGCTGACAATTGTCATGTGAGGGCTTGTTTTCTGTGGGATGTGTTGGAGTTTCATTGGTAAAATTTTAGGACGCATTTTTTGATCACTTTCGTTTCCACCTTTTGTGAGGCAAAGTTATGTAGAAACATCAATTCAGCATTTTATTCTTTTTTTTTTTTTTTTTACACTGTTCACCAAGTCATAAAAGTGATGACCGCTTTATTCTTCAGGTCACCACAATTACAGCCTACCAAAATTATACTTTTTTTTGCTTCTTTTAAACTATAAAAACTATTTTATAGAAAAAAAAGTTTCTGAATTGCTGTAGGCTGAGAAATATAGCTTTTTTTATTATTTAGCTGACTGAGCTGTATGGCTGTTTTGTTTTTAGTTTTAGGACAAGATGACGTTTTCAGTACAGATGAGCAATCCTGATCAGCAAAGATCGGAAAATGTTAAAATCGTACGATTTTTGACCGAATTGGGATTGGACATCCGAACATTTACCGCAAAAGTGGGTGATCTTGCCAAGGATCGGTAAATATTCGGATGGTAAAACCATCCTCTACCTACCCATCACAGTGATGTCAAGTATTGGTATGACTGTGATTGGCTACTGTAAAAAAAAAAAAAAAGAAAGACACAAAAGGGTTAAAGCAGGACATACCGAGTCTCCCCGCAGCTGCAGCGCTTCTTCCGGGGACAATGATTATCTCTTATACGTATTCACCGCTTTCCCTGCCCACTGGCATCTCTGATTGGCTGCAGTCAAGACTGTTTTTTTAAGTAAAGGATTTTTCCGTGTTTGTGTTTTATTTCTTTTTACTTATATGATTAGTGATGGGGGATCTCATAGACCCCTGCCCATCACTAATCCAGGGCTTAGTGGCAGCTCATAGCTGTTATGAACCCATTACTACTCTGATTGCTGCCGCACCAGGGCAATCGGGAAGAGCCAATTGAAGTTTCGGGATAGTCGCATCTAGTTGATGCGGCTATCCTGGCTGTCTGCAGGCTGCTATTTTTAGGCTTGGGGGCCAATAAGCATGGTCTTTTTAAGCCTGAGAATACCAGCCCCCAGCTTGCTTTATCTTAACTGGGAAACAAAATTATGGGGAACCACATACCGTTTTTTTGTTTTGTTTTTTTAAGTATTTATTTATCACCAGTATAAGGACACAGCGTTTTTTATTTCAACCAAGCACAGACACTTGTCTCAGAGGGTCGGGTCGTGGTAAAAGTTTAATCAAAGATGCCGGTGTAAGGGGAAAGCAGTGAATATGGATGAGGGATAATTAGCGGACTCGAAAGTAGCACTGCAGCCTCATGGACACTCGGTAAATATGTACTGCTTTAACCCTTTTTATTTTCTTTCTATTACAGTTCCCCCATCAAACAATTTTACAATACATCACTTTTGCCTCCCATTGAATTTAATGGGTTCAGCTAGGATCGGCAAGGATCACCAATCCAATCGGTGACCTCAGGCGGGTTGGGCGATCTTGACCCGATCCTTGGCAGGATCGCTCATCACTAGTTTTGAGTGTTACAATTTTTATTTATATGACTTTTTGATCACATTTTATTCCACATTTTTGTCAGCTGTATTAAAAAAAAAAATATATATACATAGTTTTAGTTTTGTGCATTTTTTTTCCTGGGTTTAGTAGTGCAGCAATTTTATAGATCTTGTTGCCAGGGCTGTGGAGTCGGTAAGCCAAACCTTCGACTCCGACTCCTCAATTTCCCTTGCACCGACTACGATTCCGACTCCCACATATATTGCTTATATTTAAGTGAAAAATGTATTGTAGTACAATGTGAACATCAGACATTTAATCATTTTTATGATAGAATACATTTTTCACTCAAGTATAAGCAATATACTAAATGTTATTTAGTATGTTTTTGTTGAAAACTGTTGTTTGCCACTTACATAGTTTATTACATCGTGTTTTATAATACAAGAAGTTATAGATAGGGTTTCCTTACACAACATCTATGAGTACAACATAGCCCCGAAGGAAGGTAACTTTTCTAGATATGCTGAGAGGTGGTATCTGTGGTCTCTTACATTTAACCCAACCCTTAAGATCTACGACCTTTGATGTTATTCTCTTGGGTTTTTGCTTTTTTTTCTACATATATTAGTTGTTTGAATTTTCTTACTGTTTGCAAAATTTGCCTTATATTTGCAGTATGTTTCTTTTGGCATAGTAATAGTTGCTAGGAATCGTAGAGTTGTATATTTTTTTTTTTTTATTTTACCTTTCAAATTATATCTAAAGCCTATTGTTTGTTAAAAATGGCAAATTGTAAAATAAGGAATTTCAATGCTTGCTACACCTCATTTTATGTTTACCTTTAACCTCGTTATAAAATACAGACAGTATACAAAGAATGAGCATGTCAGTTTGTGTGGCGTTTTTCTAATCTGCTTTTGCTATTGAAAATATTATCTATGAGCTCAAAAACCTTTCAGGTGATGCAATTTTTTAAAAAGCTGATCTTTTGCAGCTGACAAACGTATCCTCAAAAAACGCAGCAAAAACGCTGTGTGTGAATGCAGCCTTAGGGGTACTTAGCACGCTGCGACATCACTAGCCGAATGTAGCGATGCCGAGCGTGATAGTCCCCGCCCCCGTCGCAGATGCGATATCTTGTGATAGCTGCCGTAGCGAACATTATCGCTACGGCAGCTTCACACGCACTTACCTGCCCTGCGACGTCGCTCTGGCCGGCGACCCGCCTCCTTCCTAAGGGGGCGGGTCGTACGGCGTCACACGGCAGGCGGCCAATAGAAGAGGAGGGGCGGAGATGAGCGGGACGTAAACATCCAGCCCACCTCCTTCCTTCCTCATTGCAGGCGGGACGCAGGTAAGGAGATGTTCCTCGCTCCTGCGGCTTTATACACAGCGATGTGTGCTGCCGCAGGAACGAGGAACAACATCGTACCTGTCGCTGCAGCGGAATTATGAAAATGACCGACACTACACAGCTCACCGATTTTCGACGCTTTTGCGAACGTGCTTCTAGGCCAGGGGGTGGGCAATTCATTTTTCAATGGGGCTGCATAAGAAATTGGGATGGTTTCAGAGGACCGGACCAATATAATTAACTCGGATCTACATCATATATATATATATATATATATATATATTAT